>NC_052353.1:18850884-18876787 GCF_009727055.1 Benincasa hispida | reverse complement strand
CATTTTGAAAGCCCACAACGGAGGAGAGTGTTAGGCGTGATATGATAGTTACAATTTACCTTCACCCTTCATTTTAAGGCTTTTGGATCAATCGGTGATTTAAGAAACATTTGATAAAATGATTGACAAAGTGGCTATGAAAGGTATTTTTAAACAGCTTGAGGGACGATCTTTTTTGGAGAAGAAATCAATGAAATTGGATCTATAACTCCACCAAGGATATATTTCAAACACCAACGCAAAACTGAGAGATTAGAAAAGGTAAATCTCTTTATGTTCCAAGCTCTGCCCATGTTATTTCCTCTCCAATTCATATTGATTTCACTTGTGGGTTTTTATACATATTTTGCAAGCCCACAACGGAGGAGAGTTGTTAGGTGATATGATATTAAATTTACTTCACTCTATCATTTTAAAGCTTTTGGAATAAATCGGTGATTTAAGAAACAACATTTGTGATCAAATGATTGAGCAAAGTGGCTATGAAACGTGGTAATTCTTTAACAACCGCAGCTTGAGGGACGATCTATTCTTATGTAGAAAAGAACATACAATGATTGGAATCCTTATTACTAACTCACGGAATAGTTCAACCAACGCACATGAGAGATTGAAAGGTAAATCTCTCTATGTTCAAAGCCTCTGGCCTGTTTATTTTCCTCTTCACATTCATATTGATTCTGTACAACATTGTTGGGTTTTAATAATAGTTAGCAAGCCACAACGAGGAAGAGTGTGTTGAGGTGATGTATAATAGTTAAATTATTAGCATTTCACCCTTCTGCATTTAAGTTTCTTGGATATCAATCGGTTGCAGTTTTAGAAAAATTTTGATAAAATGAGTTGACCAATGTGGTCTATGAAGGTCATCTTTTAATACCAGCTTGAGGGACGATCCTTTTTTGGAGAAAGAAATCATGAATTGGATCTATAACTCCACAAGGATAGTTTCAAACAACGACAAATGAGAGATTGAAAGGTAAATCTCTTTGTTCAAGCCTCTGCCATGTTATTTCCTCTCCAATTCATATTGATTTTCCACTTGTGGGTTTTTATACATATTTAAGCCCACAACGGAGGAGAGTGTTAGGTGATGATGATATTAAATTTACCTTCACCCTTCATTTAGCTTTTGGATCAAATCGGTGGATTTAAGAAACATTTGATAAAAATGTATTGACAAGTTGGCTATGAAAGGTATTTTTAAACCAGCTTGACGACGATCTTTTTTTGGAGAAGAAAATCATGAATTGGATCCTATAACTACACTCCACACAAGGTATAGTTCAAACCAACGCAAATGAGAGATTGAAAGGTAAAATCTCTTATGTTCAAGCCTCTGCCATGTTATTTCCTCTCCAATTCATATTGATTTCCACTTGTTGGGTTTTTATACATATTTGAAGCCCACAACGGAGGAGAGTGTTTAGGTGATATGAATATTAAATTTAACCTTCACCCTTCATTTTAAGCTTTTGGATCAATCGGTGTGATTTAAGAAACAATTTTGATAAATGATTGGATAAAGTGGCTTATGAAAGGTATTTTTAAACCAGCTTTGAGGGAGGGTGTTAGAATTCCTATTATTTAGAAACATTTCTTTGTCATATTTTCCTTTTCCTGGCATTGCTATTCGTTTCTCCTAATTTGTGATGGGCCTCTCTTTCTATATAAGAAGATCTTATGTTGGCACAAATGGAATATCATATAGTCAATATATCTTTTACTCACAAATTTAAGATTATACTTCTTGATGCTTGATTTCAACCTTGGCTGTAAGTTTCTGAGTATGGGTATAATGGCAGGTTTGTTGTGGGAATTGAAAGGCAGTTCTTATCGAAATCTGGGATTTTCTCCTCGACGATCTGGCAACATTACTAATCACGGCACTTGGTCATTATGTGCATATATATGGCGACTTCATGGGATGAACATTTAATTCTTGTGGATGCAGTTCTTTCTTGACATTCGTAGATAAATATTATATGACCATTTGTACATCATTAATGATATTAATTTTGGGTTGCAAATTGTTTCATGACCCTGTTTCACTTGGAGGCGGCTTATTACGTGCAATTTGTAAAGCGAATTAGAGGTTTCATGAGATTGCGAGGAAGCGTTAGGTGCTTTACAACGCAGCTCTTCCTGATGCGAACACCTGAAGAGATTCAAGCATAATGATTGACGAATGTGCTATCTGCAGGGTATATAATGTTATGTTTAATCGCCTTTATGTTTCTCCGGTTTTAATTGATCCAAAGTATGATAAAGTACGGTAATGACAGAGAACATATGGCCAAGGCTAGAAGAAGTTAAACTGCAACCACCTTTTTCATCCTTGCTTGCTTGAGATCTTGGTAATGATTATGTACTATTGCCTTCGCAGACCTAGTATGATTTTCAAGTATGTGAAACAGTGGCCTATAAAACCCACAAGTGGAAATCAATATGAATTGGAGAGGAAATAACATGGCAGAGGCTTGAACATAAGAGATTTACCTTTCAATCTCTCATTTGAGTTGGTTTGAACTATCCTTGGTGGAGTTATAGAATCCAATTCATGATTTCTTCTCCAAAAAAGATCGGGATGACCTTGGATTCATTCGTTTAGCTAAGTTTAAGTCATTCAATGAAAGATATTTCGAATGTGCTATTTGGCCCCCTACTGGTGGTAGGAAAAATATGCATATTCCAGCTAGTTTCTTGAAGAAAGTTTGATGGTTTTCTGGGAAATGATTAGATATCTTTTGGGCAAACCGGAATCTTGTTTGTTGTTCTCCAGTTGGTTCGATGTTGGTGAGTACGGATTTGGTGAGTCTCTTTTTTTTTATTATTATTAAAGACAACTTTCATTGAGAGAAAATGAAAAAATATAGGGGCATACAAAAAACCAAGCCCACAAAAAAAACCCTCAAAGAAACGGGGTTCAAATAACTAAATTCTTGCCTAAAGAATAGTTTTTTTTTCTCTTTTGAAAAGGAAACGAGTCTCTTTATTGATATAATGAAATGAGACAAAGCTCAAAATACAAGGAGATGAACCTGGGAATCTCTACTAGGTTGACACCCACATAGCATCCTCATCATGTCTAAATACTGAAACATCTTCATCATGGCATGCTTTTATTTTTCCAGCTTAATTGTTTCCTAAAGAATAGTTACAAAAGGTCTTCGAAATCGAAGCCCAAAAGGAGATATAAAACTTCACCAAGGACCAAACAACACTAGTGTCCCCCTCCAAACCTCTAAACACTGTTATTTCTCTCAACCCATACCACCCACAGAATAGTGCACACCCCCGCCTCCCAAAGGAAGCAACCCTTCTCCCTGAAAGGTAGATGGAGGAGGAACTCCTTGATCGAAACACTAATGCTCCTCTGTGGAACCTACATGAAACCAAACTCCTAGAAAAAGCAGTTCCATATTGACCTCGCAAATTCACAACCCCAAAGTAGATGATCTAGGTCTTCCTCCGCCTTTCGACAAAGAATGTAGCAAAAGGGGCCAACTGACAAAGATAATTTCCTCGAAAGGTAGTCCAAGAGTTCACACAACTCAGTAAAACTTGCCAAGAAAGAAATTTAACTTTCTTCCTCCACAAAATATCAAAAGGATTTGGTGAGTCTTTAGCTCCCGCTCTCTTAAATGATTTGAAGGTGCCTAGAAACTTTCAGATCGTTTCTCAGCCGTTTGACTTTGATTCCTTTTGTTGGTTAGGAAAGATAAGGAACTTCAACAATTTGTTTGTTGTTTCTAGATTGTTTGCCTACCATTCTTGGAAGGAAATTCGTCTCGCTTTCGAAGAGACTATTTTCAGTGTAAATTTCTAATCAATCCTCTCATGACTGAATAAGGCATTAATGAAACTTGATGATAGTTTTGCTAATATGGACTTCGATAGAACGTGGCGGGAAATTGGTTCCTTGCATTTGAAAGTTGAAACAGGTCTTACAAAGCACATTGTCATCCGATGCTTATTGTGAGTCATGGAGGTTGGCTTTCAATTAAAAACATATCTTTGCCTTTTTGGACTCGTCCTACTTTTGAAGCCATTGGGGAAAACCTTGGGTGTATGGTTAGCATTTCTTCTGAAAATCTAAATTTCTTGGATTGCTCTGAAGCCAGTACTGAAGTTCAAAAAAAATTGTGTGGCTTTCTCCCAGCTCAAATTGAAGCTAAAGGTTCAACTGATAATAATTTTCACCTTAGATTTGGTGATATTTTTCCATTAGATTCAAGTGTATATTAAAACTAAGTGTTGCGTATTCTTATATTTCAGAAATGGTCTATGTTTGTGTTTCAGAACACTCCTGCTATTTCAGAACACACACATGCATATTAAGAGAACTAAAATTTCTAACTATTTCAGAAATTCACGTGCCACCATCTATATGTCATGTTATGTGTCAATGTTTGTGTTTTGTGCTTCTTTTGAACAAGATACAAACATTCGTGCTTATAAACTACAGGTTTTCATACATTATTGAGTTTTTTACATAAATTTGAGCATGTAATAATTAATCAAACATAAGCATGTAACACTTGGTTTTTAGATATCACTAGTGTTCAAAATCAACAAAAATTCAAACGGCTTTATATTGAACAATCATTTTGTTGTGTCAAACTACAAATTATAGTCAATTTTCGGTAAAATCATTGGTTAAGCATCTTTCTTTGGCTTCCCCTCTTGATAATTGTTTAAAGAAAGCTTTATGGAAGTCCAAAAGTCCCCGGAGAGTGAGTAATACAGTTTGGATCATGCTGTTTGGGCTGCTTAACTGTTCTTCTGTTTTACAACAGAAGCTGTCTTCTCACAGTTTATCTCCTAATTGGTGTGTTTTATGCAAAACAGAAGAGGAAGATCTACAACATTTATTCTTTGATTGTGCCTATGCTAGTAATTGTTGGAGATCTCTTTTTGATTGCTTTAATATTTGCTGGGTTTTTGGTAATTTCAAGGAAATGTGTGAAGATTCTTGTAGGGCCAATCTTAAAGAAAATTCCAAATCTTTTGTCGAGCAGTGAAGGCAATACTTGTAGAACTATGGTTTGAAAGAAACCAAAGAGTGTTCCAAGACAAGGAAACTCCTTGGTTTGCTCGTTTTGAGGCTACTAGGCTTAATGCTTCATTGTGGTGCTCTCTCTATAAGCCCTTTGCAGCATACTCCTTACAAGAAATAAGCTTGAATTGGTGGGCTTTCATTCATACGGATTGCTAGGAGCTTGAAGACTTTGGATTCAGCAGCATGGATTTCTAGCCTTCGTTCAGCATTCATTTTTGGTTTATATATTTTGGTTTTTGGTTAATTTAGTGTTTGATTTGTAGCCATATTGTTTGGAATAGGGTTCGGATATTTTACTGTATTGCCTTATTAAGAGTTCTTGTAAGTTATAGTTTCCCTTGTACTCATTTGTGTAATGATTGGCTGGGTGTTTACCAAGCCTAGTGAAGATTCATTTGTATATTTTTGGATATGATGAAGGCACTAAAGGGGTGTCAACCTAGTTGAGATGCCTAGGTGCGCTTGCTGATCCTCTATTTCTGTTTTGTTACTATTATATATCATTTTACTTTGAGCATTAGTCTCATTTCATTTACTCAATGAAGAGGCTTGTTTCCTATTTCAAAAAATTATAGTCAATTCTATATTATATTGAAATTGCCCATGGATACTGCAGATAGTCGATCTTATACTAATATAATAAATTTGGATAGTGCATTACCAGAGTACAGATAAGGGTATATAGAGAATATTAATAAGGGCATGTGGTAATTAGATAGGATGACTTGATTATAGAATGATGGATTAAGGGTTTTTGGAGGGAGGTCATATTTTGGATTTATCATGGTGGAAACTGGAAAGTTTGTGGAAGTGAGATAGCCTCTCGAAAGGTTAGGGATATATTGTAATTTCTTTAAATATTGTAATATATTCCTATCTTTGTGTTACTAGTGTTTTCTGGGTTTGGGATCCTAGCATGCATCTATAGCCAATTTAGATCTTAGATGCATCTCTAAACCCTTAAATTTTAGTTTACTCTTTTCAGAGGCTCTAAATGGAATATTAAATGGGCCAGTGTGTTCAAAATGATAATACCAGGTATTGTCATATTAAAAAACTTGGAGATTTGACAATCTGAGTTGTTTCCAGCTGAATGATGAAGCCATATATCAAGTAACTGAAAGCCATGAACCAAAATCGCCTGCAAAAGTTTCCATATGCCAATCGATGAAATGTAAAAATAATAATGAGCAGATCAACTGAGGGCAATATGATCACAAATAGAAATCATCATCCTGAAAAAATTCCAAGGAATTTACCTGTAATGTCTCAAAAGCAATGCTTAAAGGCTCAAAGAACAACAAAAGAAACAGAGATAAACCCAGTGTTCGGTATATCATCAGACAGAATCTTATCCTGCAGAAACCAGGAAAAGATGGGGGCAAATCCTCAGTAATTCAATAATAAAAGCTTCAACTGCATGGCACAATTAATCAAAGACTCTTGTTTCACTTGTAGAAATAATCTGTATTACTGGATAAAACTAATTCTTCTCCCTTCTCTCTCTCTCTCTCTCTTTATCCCTCCCTCCTAACAACTTAACTCAAAGCCTCATGAATACTTTGAAAAAGAGACTTAATGCATAATAACGAGAGAAAAACAATAACCCCACCCCACAGTTTAAGAGTAGGTAGGCAAAATTGAAGTCTTAGGGGGCCAAACTAGTCACGGTCAAACAAATGTTGCTCTTCAAATTCCGTCATCATCCTCCTTTCCCATCCACTTTTTTCAAGCTGAATCAAATCTTATCTTTTTTTAGGCTATTTCAGGCTTGAGAATTAACAAAGGTAAATGTCACATTTAGGTCTCGATTGTGATCCTCACAACTTGGATAGGTGGGTGGCGGCTTAAGTTGGGTGTGAGGTGGGAGTCTTTCTTTCTTCTTATTTAGGTCTTCCTCTGAGGCATAATTCCAAAGTATTGCGTCTTGAGACCTGTAATTAGTAAGGTTTGAAATAGGCTTGCTTCTTGGAGAAGAGTTTTTTTCCCCCCTGAAAGGTGGAAGGCGCACCCTTAGACAATCGATCCAAGTCGCATTCCAATACATTTCTTTTCCTGGTTTAAAATACCTAGAGTGGTTTGTAAGATCATTGAGTAATTGATGAGGGATTTCCTGTAGGAAGGGGTGGAGGAGGGGAAAGGTTCTTATCCAATATCTAGTCATGTGGGAGGTGGTGTCTAGACAACTGGACCTAGGTGGGCTAGGCTTGGGAAATGTAAAGGTAAAAGCCCTTCTGTTTAAAGGGCTTGGGCGATTCCACCATGATTCTAAGACCTTATGGCACGTTAGTATTAGCAAGAATGGTCGTCATCCTTTGGTGAACTTCTAGAAACCCATAGAAAGATACTTCAGCTGAACTTCCTATCCTTTTCCAGTTTGTTAATACACAATGTGGTGGGTGATGGGACAAAATGTTACTTTTGGTAGTATGAGTGTCTTCATGCTCATCGCAAGCAACAATAATGACCCATTACAAATTCCTTATCATTTGGTTTATGAAACGCCCCACTGATCTTCCAATTGATGATGAACAAGTTCAAGTTTCTTTTCTATTTGTTTGAGAAAAAATTCCCCATCTTTTTTTACAATATCTTGGTGGACAGCTCCTCTTTGTACCCATTCAAGACTCCAAATCCTTAAGTAGCATCACTTGATTGCTCCTTATGAACATTGTCTTTATTATAAGAAAAGAGTGTGTCCTTGTGTGGTGGGATGGAAATTTGTAGTTCACACCACTAAAAGAAAAAATTCCAAATTTTTGTTGGATCAACTGGTGGTGGCAGGAAAATACAAAAAATAGATAACTAAGATGATCAGTTATGATTTAGAGATCATGTATAAGCTCATAGTTAGAGATCATGTATATGCCAAAACTTGGGAATAGGGCAACCAATGCCCTTTCGAGGATGCCTACTTCAATTGACTGAGTGTGGTTGGCTGCCTTAACAGAACCTTGCTTCAAGCAAGTTTTGGATCAAGATCTACAGGCCATTAAGCAAAAATTGGTGAAAGGTGAGGATTTTCGCTTCAGGTACTCACTGAGAGGTGAGTTATTCTACTTTAAGTGCAAGATAGTATTACCAAATGACTTCTATTATGTTCTTGTTATAGGAATTTCACACTTTGCCCACTGTAGGACCTGGGGATGTTTTGAGAACCGACCTATGCTTGGCTTGTGAAGTGTATTTGAAGAGATGAAGGCGACTATAGGACTATTTGTAACCAATATGTTATTTCTCAGCAGGCTGAATACATAGCACCGGCAGGCTTGCTTCAGGTTTTGCCTATTCTAAAGCATTTAAAGGAGGACATTTCACCCATGGAATTGGGCTACCAAAATGAAGGGGGTATGATTCAGTTATGATAATTGTTCCAGAAAAGGATCCTATCTTCACCATCCTATTCTGGGAAGAATCAACTAGGCGCCAAGATAGAAAATTATTCGACATGGTTTGGGACATGTACTTTGCAAAGATAGACAATTGAAGAGGAGCATCGTTTATCATTCCCAGACAGACAAATTACAATTGCCAAGATAGACAAGGTGGTCAACTAGGGTCTGGTATTTTTTCTTCACTGCTTTATCATGCATTCGCTACAAAAGTGGCCTAGTAGGCTGGCTTGTGTGTCAGCTTAAATTGGAGTTCATTTATCTAGGCGGACGGCTAGTCTTGTTTAATTTAATAAGTTTTTCTTGAGTTGTACGAGTGTTGCTTTGTTTATATCCCTTTTTCGGGAGTTTTGTGTAGTTTTTGGGTGTTTTATTGACTCTTTTGTTGTAAGCTTTAAACAGATGGTTAGTCATCTTTATATGGATATGATGAGGGTGCTATGGGGTGTTAATAGAGATGCCCAGATGCACCTCTTGATCCTCTATTATCAATTGTAATTTGAACATTAGCCTCTTTTCATTATATAATGAAAAGTTTTGTTTCAGTTTCAAAAAACTTAAAAATAAATTAAAAAAAAAGTAGGCTGCCTTGTGTGGAATTTGACTACAACAACATCACTTACCACATCTATCTACAATCAACTCCTTTAGGCCACTCCCACTACCCTACCCCACTCTACTTTAAAAAAAACAAAAAAACAAAAAAAAAACAAAAAAAACAAAAAAAAACAAAAAGAAACAAAGCTTTCCTTGAAATAATGAAAGAGGCTAATGTTCACAGTATAGATGTAGAAACAATTAAAACTTGTTAAATACACTTAAAACTAAACAAAATCCAAGCTAGAAATTAAGCTGGTAAGAAAAAAACAGTCTAATTAAGACAAATATCTTGAATGGAAAAGTCTGCAAATAATTTGGAGAGAGAGCGCCACTTTTAACACGATAATTTCATAATGTTCGGACCAAAGTGTTACATCGCATATATTAGATGTGGTTTTGTTCTACCTATTGCTCAAGTGTACTTGGCAAGTTCTTGTTTTGTTTCGTTGCCTTATAGTTTGAGTATTAGTCTCTTTTATGAAAAGTCTTGTTTCCTTAAAAATAAAATAATAATAATAATAATAATAATAAATAAATAAATAAATAAATAATGAAAACCCCTAACATTTGGGCTTCTAAATCGGCTAACACCTTGAAATATATGAAGAAAAGGTATATAAGTAGGTAAAGAAAAACTAAGAAATTATAACTTATAAATAAACAACAATCTAATTCATGTTTTGTTTTGCAAGGAAAAGTATAATTCTAACGAAGTACAATATAATAAAAGCATATTAACAGTAAAAACACCATTATTTCATTAATGAAGCCAAAGATTCAATGTCCCCAAAATTTTGGACACCTTTAAGCTAAGAAGAAATATTCATCATTACCCAGAAAGGTCAACAAAGAGGACCAGCAATAATACAGAATATACACGGAAGTATGTCCATGATGTGGCAGAAGGTGATGCATTCAGACGTTCAAGACGATCTCTAGCCAATGCTTGAAACATCTGTACAATGTCTTGATGAAATAAGCCAAGTATTTACATGAAACTAACAAATCGAAATCCAGCATGAAAATTGCAGTATGTACCTTCAATGAACATAAGACAGCCAACCAGATCGACCACAATGCAGCATGATATTTTGTTGGAGGAACAACCAGAGGCAGAAATGTTCCCTGTCCCACGTTCATTAACAAATACAAATTTACAAAATCGTAAACATTACCCCACGGCCCCATATACTTAATGTAATTATATATAGGAAAGTTGGCCATAAGCAAAGGTTTATTTCTGGTTTCTTTGGGAAGAACAGAACGCCAGGATCTTCTGGGATGGTTTCTCTAACGTTGAAAACTTTCTAGATTTGATTTTATTTCATGCTTTGTACTGGTGTAAACATTTATATCCTTCTTGAAAACATTTATATATTTTTCATGATTATAATCTTTCTTCTTTGATATCTAATTGGAGATCCCTTATGTAATTTGCCTATTTGTGTTGAGAACAAATAATTTCATTCATAAAAAAATTTGTCTCTAAAAAAAAAAATATACAATTATTAAAAACCAAGAATAATGTGTTCCCACCTAAAGGACGTGAAATGCTGTACAAAATAACACGGACAAAATTTTAAAGGAGATCGAGTTGGAAGATACTAACCTTGTAAATGACATAATTAACAAGGCGCTCCACCAACTTCCGACTCTCAGATGAATACAGCTCAACAAAAAATATGGTCTGCTGACAAAATAAATCTACAAGCATCAAAACAAACATCTTGGGGAAAAATACAAGCAATAATTAAAGCAATGCCACTGTTCAAATCATATATTTGGATTTTAGGGAAATCATACATGTCAATTTTGATGAAATCATCTTTGTTTTTTTAAAAGAGACTGGTGCTCAAAAGATACAAACTCTAGCAGGGAGTGAACAAAGTAAAGTAATTACAAAGGAAAAATAAAACCATCACATTTAACCAAGCCTTCAATAAAGAAAATTCAGCAAAAGGCTTGGAGAGAGAACATCATAAATCAACCCAATAGAACTCAATCCACAATACTAGGTCTTATAAATCACCTCAATCTCCTTGTATGCCTACATTGGAATATAAAATTTAGCACATAATAATTAAGCTTTCTACCTACCCCCTCGAGAACAAAAGAGGGAACCTCTTTAAATTGCAGACCACACGCCTTGATTAAAGAGGAAAACTTTTCCAGTATCAAACCGACTACTTAATGATATTATTCTATATGAAATCATAGAAGTGGGGCAGTCAAACTTGATGGGTGTCCGAAAAAGAGTTTTTAAGTCATCTAAAACAGAATCCTATGCTATATTTTCGTCTAAAAGGTGACTATGATGCTGAAAGTCAATTTCCACACTATTTATATAGTATACTAACATCAAATTCACAATCCGAGACCTCAATATGGGGAGAAAGAGTGACCATTGTGTAGTGAGTTTGTTTTAGAAGAAGATGTTAAAACCTTATAAAAATGTAAACCATTGAGCCCAGTATTACGGATTTCCCCACTTAAGTTCTGTGATGAATCCTTAGGAAGAACTTCTTTCTCAAAGTTGGTACAAGCTTCTTCCTTGATATCATCATTAAGTAGGGAGGCATTTGGATCTTGTGATATCGTCATTAGCTTCTTTACCTCTACACTTGAAAGGCCACAAAGAAGAGTAATTTTATTCTTGGTAGACTATTGAAACATTTCGTCCAAGATTTTGTACATACAAACAATGGGAAAACAATTGATTTTGGTCTTCACTTGCTTTCATATACAAAACACAAACTGAAGGGCTGTAAGTTGTAATTTGGAGCATTAGCCTCTTTTCAATTTCCTTAATGAAAAGTTAAAAAGTATCATTTTCTAACTAAAAACTGAAGGCTTCAAGGGTACTGAAGGCAATTTTCTTGCAGCTTTTCTACGGTATTTACACCTCCATTTTGTAAAATCCATATGAGAACATCTTCCTTCCTTGGAGATTTTAACTTCTAACAAGCTTTTCAACAAACCTTCGGAAATATTAGGTGAATTATTGAGACTCCGTACCAAGATTTGCACTGTAAAGTTCCCTGAAGAATCCATCGTCCCAATTCGGGTGCCTTCTCTTGCTTGCAGCACAGAACCCTCCAACAGTACTGATAAAGAACGAAACTCCCCCATTTCTTCCTCCCTCAAATTCCATCTAGTAGTAATCCTCTGAAACATAAGCTTCCCTATTTCCTCCTTCCTCAACGGAGCTTGTGGCTTTAGAAGGGCTCAACTTCTACTTCCACCACCATTCCTACAACCCATATGCCACCCTTTTCATGCTACATATATATCAAGCTTTAGAAATTTTGGTGCAATCACTTGCATCTACTTTTCTGTAGAATAAACATCCATTTTCTCGGAAAAGGACAGGTCAATAGATGTGTAAAGCAATAGGATGTTCTCCTAGATGTTCACTCTAATTCTAAACATTATTTGATATGATAATAAATGTTGAATTTAGTACTAACATCGAAATTACTACTTTAAACAGAAGGACAAGAACTCTCCTCTCAATAAAGTAGACAATACATATGATAATTTTGAACAAGTCAAAATTATCATAGATACCTAGATCAAAAGCCAACCTCTGAAAATAAAAAGATCAATTACGGTCATTTTATTCAAATTGCTTGAGCAAATCAAAGCCTAACCAAGCTATTAGTACAACCTTTACCTAAATGTAAATATTTGTGCCTCCCACCACACCACAAAGACAGTAGAACCACACTGCCAACCGCAAGCCCAAAACTAACCTGATGAAATATATCTATGTTCCTTTGCTTTGTTTTCATAATGCAAGTGCAGTTGGATAATCTACAAAATTGAGCTGAGTTAGTAGTTAAAAAGCCTTCGTGAGCATTGGTTAGTGAGGAAGCCGATAGGTAGAAAGTTAGCAGACTAACTGTCAGTGTGCTACACTTGGCAGCTCTTTTGAACCATTTCATCTTTATCTGATCTAAAAGTAAACTCTTACTCACATTAGTGTCATCCGAATTTGCATATATTTTGCCCTCAAAGTCTTTTTCTTTCTCTCTCTCTCTCTCTTTTGACATTTATTGATGATTTCTTCTCTAGAACTTACAGAGTTAAACCATGTCACTCATATAAAAGAATAAATGACCATAGAGAAAAATAGCACAATAACAGGTTCAATTAACCTTCCAAAACCACACTACAGATATTATGTGGTATTGCTGCACTAAAATTAAGAGTTTGTAGCTGCATACTTCTTTTGCAACACACTTCTCCCAAAATAAATAACAAACTTACCTTTAGAAATAGTATGAGTAGAACAAACACATTAAGTGCAAAATTAGCCAGCAGTCCGACTGTGACGTAGGAACTTAAGAGCAAATCAATGACGCGGCCGGTATTCTCTGTCTTAAAAGGATTTTCGCCAATTATTTTTTCTGACCTTAAGTTATCTATTGATAACTCTGTCCATAACTGAAGACCAATAAAACTTAACACTGTACATGCTGCAGAAATTGCTATATAGCTGACACCCATTGATGTTAGTTTTAGTAACTTTACTATGACCGAACTCCAGGAAAACCATCACAATGGAAGCTGCATTGTTCTTTGATACTAATACTCAGCATCATCATCAGAACATGGAACAAAACAAGGAGCCTAGCTTTATACTCTCAGCTTCTGAATCAATTTATTTGTTGCAACCCTCCAATCCAAAAGAAAACCAGTACCTGTCAGAAATGACATCAGTTGAAATGGCCATATCTAAAAAGAGAATTTCTCAAATCAACAAAAACCCAGGTTCAAGTAAGGAAACCTCTTGATTAATTTAAATAACGCAACAGTAAAAGTTACTGGATATATGTATCATTTTTTTTCAATATAACCTTTAAGCATTAAAAAACTCCCTCAATTCCATGATTATTATAAAATCTCAAGGTGAGTCTTAAAAGTAATTCATCAAATAGAGTAGCCTGTAAATTCTAATGGCGTAAAGAACAAAAGGATAGCCAGCTCGGAGAAGCAATATTGCCCAAAACATCAAAAGCTATGCAGCAAATTCAATCCAATCCGTGATTACATATCATAAAACTTGAAAATTGAAAAAGAAAACCCCACAAAAACCCGGTAGCTAAAACTCAGAAATCATGCAAAATGAGCTGAATACAGGAAATCTAATCAAAGAATTTCGACCAATTAGACAGAGTTTAGGGGATTGATCAAACTGAGAGACAAAAAGAAACGATTAATCAAATGATGCAGTTAGGGGAAATCAAGGACCTGATTCGATCAAGATGAAGCTTCCGTAGCGTCGGTGCGAGTCTCCGTAATTGCAGATCATCAACTTCGCATTTCTCAAAGAGAAATTTTCGGTTTTCCTTTTATTTTAATACTTATTTTTTTTTTAAGAAAAATACTTAATTTATTTTGGCGGGTGTACGTCCGTGAGATGCATTGTTCCTTTTTCTTTCGACTCTTTTCTTTTATTACAATAAAATATTCATTTTTAGTCCAAACAATATATTGTTTGAATATTATTTTCATTCGGATGGTTTTGCATTTGATTTATTTCCCTTTATACTTTGAAAACTGTCCATTTTAGGGGTCGTTTCGATAATTTTTTGTTTTTTATTTTTAAAAATGAATCTTGATATCTAATTGAGTTTTTTCATTTTAAAATTGTTAAGATTGTTTTTTAAAAACGGATTTTTAGTTTTTTAAAATACGCGTATTAATATGTAATAAAAATGTCTTGTGTTTGGACTATCAATTATCAAATTATAGGTATGAATATTACAATGTTGTTTTATTTTTATTTATTTTCTATTTTATAATAACAATTTTTATTTGTTTTATATTAACATAAATGGCAAATAATGTCAAAAATATATTCTTGTCTTACCCTTTATTTCCACATTAATTCTTGTTTTAAGTATATCTTAATATTTTTTATTAAACAATTTTAAAATTCAAAGTTAAAATGGTTGGAAAATATGAATTACAATTATTGCTATTGTTATTTTAATTTAGAAACATACAACTCTTCATGAGAGAGTTATTTTCGGAAAAATGACACAATATTAATAAAATGATATATTTTTTCCTCAAATGATATTAATAAATTAAAACTAAAATTATTATTGTGATCTTGAATTTCGTCGATAAGTTTATTTTTGTTATTTTTCTTCATTTCATTTGTGATTAGTCCATGTATTTAAAATATTGATAATGTTTATAAATATGAATTTCTTTAAAAAAAAAAAAAAAACTTGACTCGATTTTATATTTATTAAAAAAAAAGTCATAAAAAAAACGTTATAGATAGATTATTTTAAATGGAAAATTTGCTAGAAATATTTTCAAATATAGCAAAAAAAAAAAAAAAAAAAGAACTTTTTCAATGGCTTAAGGAAACTTTTTGCCATTTTTCTATAGTTGTAAATAAGTTGGTCATTTTGTTATACATGGAAACTGCCCCTCATTCACTAATTTTTCAAAATGTAGCCATAAATTGTATAAATAATTTCCATGTATATATTTTTGTTTTAAACATTTGTAAATAAAAGATCACAATGATAACTTGTTATAAGCAAAGGATTAAAATTAACGTTAAAAATATATAAACATGTTATGGGTCATTTTTTGTCCAAGAATCATGATCTTGGGAGGGCAAATTGTTAAGGGTAAAATCGAAATAATGATAGTTACATGATGGTTAGAGGAATGTGAGTAATGAGTCAATGAGCCGAGGGAGGAAGAGACGAGGGAAAGAAAAAATTGTTAAAATTGCCATTTATGTTAGGCCAGCATACCGTCGACTATTTATAATGCACTCATCCGTTATTTAGAACAGAAGAGGCGTCTTCCCATTTCCTTTATAATTGTCCAATGAATGTGATCTTATTATATTCATAACATATAATTAATATCATATATTAATTATAATATTTTCTTCTACTACATATAAATCATATTTATATCCAATTTCCTCTAAGTTAATGTATCTCATACATAAAGTTAATTATATCATATTTAATTAACTCGTTCAATTATATTATATATAATCGAACTCCCTCTTGTCAATTTGAACATTTCAAATTGACCCAAAAACTAACTCTCAACTTGTATCCAAGCTACCAAGGGGACCTTATGGACCTATGGCTTGAAGCTCCAACGTTACGTGAATAGCTGATTAAACTCTTTAATCACGATATCCACCATCCGTTAACTACCAGGCATTCCACTAAAGACCGATAGTTGAACTCTTCTTGCCATAGATATATTTCTATGTCCATTGGAACTAATCATTAGTACGATGACCCTTCACAGATGCTCGTAATTAAAGTAGGTCAATTTACCGTTTTGCCCCTGTAATTACATCTTCCTTCTTAAGTACCACTAATCCCTCTAATGAACAATACAACATAGTCCTATTATGTGTGAACACCTCTCGAGCCATGAGAAGGTGTGTGGCACCACATTGCTCAAACCCTGAAATCAGCCCTTAAGGGAGCTATTTATTTACTTACCTCTGCCTCGGGAAATAAGTGAATTCCATCTTATGTAGCTGAGTTCCCAGCTCCCAAATCAAACAAATTCCCAAAATGGTAGGTTTGAGTCGATGTTCTAGCCACTCGCACCCATGCAAATCAAAGAACCGCCCTCAATGGCAAGAGTTCCTAACTTACTCAGGATTGAGGTCATGTTACCTATGGTTATCCTAGTGAAGTAAAGTCTCAGTTATGAACGGTGTTATATAACGAGACGTTAATACTTCATGGTCAGGTCTTATACAAACTTGTTGTATAGGACGCCCCCGCTCGCATGTCCCCTAGACGAATGATTAGGATCAGACCATCTATGACAAGTGACAACACTTGTGACCATTCCACAAAGCAGGCCGCATCCGTAGCGTTACCAGGATAAGGTTTCCCTCCTATATCCATATACTACAGACCATTTTGGTTATCACTCAAGATATGATCCACTTGTATGTCACCACATACATGCTTAAGTTACATGCAGATAACTAGGGATATTAAGTTTATTGGTTTGTGGTAAAATAAAAAAATCTAAATGTGCAAAGTCAAGTAGTGAAGTAAATATCATTTATATTATATATCACAAATATTCGTACAAAATTGTTTATAAACTACTGGACACGAGACTTTAGGGCACAAACCCCAACACCGTGGACCATGATCCTAGCCCTCATGGTCGCCCTGATGAATTAACATTCCCTAATCCCTTTTGAATTAGAAAACTCTAGGTCCATCCCTCTATAAATAGGAGATCGTAACAATCACTCGAGGTAAGTTCTTCTTCCGACTTCTAGTTTGCTCTAACCTTTCACTGATCACTAACTTAAGCATCAGAGGTTCTATGGCAGGCACCACACTGGTGTTCTCTTCTTTTCTATTTTGAAAGTCGTCTTTCTTCCTCTAATTATAAATTTATTATTGAGGACATGTAAAGGTCAGATGAGTCTTCCTGGCCAAATTTTGCCATCAATTGTTGACATTATTTGTGGGGAAGAGTGAGTTTATGACCTTTGCAAATTTTAAGGTTGCATTGAGCCTTAGAACGAGATGGATGGATGTGATAGTTACGATTTTGATGAAGAGTGACATCCACGAAGAAAAAAGGAACATTCAATGAACAATCCTTCTACCTTAAGCCTACCTCAACCTTAGCCTCCTTATGAAGAGGCGAGGGAGAAGTTTGTGGTTTTAGAGGAAAAGGTGTTCTCTTCACATATTTTTTATTTCTTTCTCATATTTGTCCACGAACTTCGTTTCAGCTCCATCTAAGCAAATTTAAGATATTTGTTCTAACGATGTGTGCATGAGGTCCATTTCAAGCCTGTTGAAGCTGCTATTTTTTTGTAGATTGTTCGAATTTGAACGAATTTAGCTACATTGTTCAGATCTTAGTTGACGCAAGGTGAATTTTTTTAATACTTTTTTAATTCAGTAATTTAAAGTTATTTCAATTTTTTGTTTTTGTTTCAAGGGTTTTGGTTGAAACGAAAATTAATATAATAATATGGGCTTGTTTGATAGTTTTGCTATCTTCTTTTTGCTTGGTTGTTCATGTATATATAGACTTTTTTCTTGTATTATATCATAGTGTTGAACTACTTGTGTTTTTCTTTTCTTTTAAGTTTGTCTTAAAGTTTGATATTAACAATGAGTTTAGGTCTTGTTGGTTTTATGTATATAAGCATATTTTAAAAATTAGTAACTTAGCAAACATTTATTCATGGTAAATATAAAGGTAAATAAGAAATACATATGAAGTGAGATATTAAAGTAAAACATGGACCTTTTTCCTCTTTTTTTTTTCAACTCTTTATCTTCTTTCTTAAAAATATTTATGAAGCTTAAGTAACCATTATTGTTCTTTATTATTGTTTGTCTCATTTATAGATTGAGTCGCATATTATACCACTATGGATAAGTTATGGAAGGAAAGAAAATAGAATGTCTACTGAGTATGGTTTAGGAGTTGATAAGTTTATAGAATATAGACTATAACATTCAAATATGTCAAACTTTGATGGAAACAGGAAGAACACATGCGCATTGAGCGCTATAGCGCCTCGCCCGGTGCTATGGCCTGTACTTTGATAAGAAGTTGTCAGCTCTGCAGAGCCAACCCTTATATATAGCCATTTTGGCCGAATTTAGGGTAGATTCTCTCGGGCTTTCAGTCCCACAATCCGATTTTCTCCTCTCCTCTTCTCCCTTTCTTCATTTTTCTTATTACTTGGGTATTGTTTATGATTACAAAAGCTCATCTTGGACCAATCTCATGGCTAAGGTAAGTAGCTAGCTTAGGTTTAGGTGAAACCTATGGATTGATTATGAGGATTTTTATTCTCAATCTATATTTCTCTTTGATATTTTCGTGATTCTTGAATGTATGTTAATTTTTATGCTTATATTTATTATTGAATTGATCACCCATCATATTTTCTTTGTTAGGCTAGAGATAATTGCATCTATGTGTATGAATCTCATTAGGACAAGGGCTAAAGCATGCTTGATTATATGCGTGTATCTCTTAATCCTTTTTCATCATTGCATGATTAATCAATTTAAGAATGAAACCGATTAATAACCTAGGCTATCCATGTTATTAATCATATTAGTTGAACGCATTGAGCTTAATGTGATTGTTTATTTGTTATGGACACTATCAAAACTAAACAACCCAAACAACGATTTTTTTCATTCTCGGACTGATATTAAAAATGGACTAGACATTTTAAAACATTGGACATTAAAAAGTGTACTATTTTTAAAGTGGGATGGACCACCTTTCATAGAGGACAATTAATGACAAAAAGCAAATTAGCCCATATCTTTAATGGCAAAGAAACTCATTGAATGTCGGTCAAACGATCGACATCGAAGAAGGTTTTATTAAAGGTGTTCAATATTGGTTGGAAACCAACATTAGAGTCCTCTATAATGTCGCTCGAAAACCAACATTAAAGGTGACAGACATTGAATATCTTTAATAACACCTTCGATGTTAGTCGCCTAATTGACATCGTACCCTTATATTTTGGTTTTTTATTGATATTATAGCCCTAATTTGTACAAGGACGTAATGGTACACCGATTAAATATTGATAGGGATTTTAAACCCATAAGCAAAGGCAACGAACGTTTAATCAAGAACAGGATGAAATTAAAGTTAGCCAAGTCGAAGATCTTCTTACAACAGGTTTCATTAGAGAAGTCAATTATCCTAAGTGGCTTTCTAATGTGGTATTAGTCAAAAAGGCAAATGGAGGAAAGTGGCAAATGTGTATCAATTTTATCGATCTAAACAAAACTTGCACAAAAGATAGTGTTTTTCCTTCCAATAATTGATCAATTAGTGGATGCCACAGTAGAATACAAGATGCTATGCCTACTCAGGTTATAACTAGAAGATGAATAAAGTTGTCCAAGAGAATACTTCTTTTATTACAAGTAAGGGATTCCTGCTATAAAGTCATGTCATTTGGTCTTAAAAATGCGGGTGTAGCATATCAAATAATGGTAAACCATATGTTTGCTCCTCATATTGGGAAGATCGTGGAGGTATATATGGATGATATGCTAGTAAAAAGCACCAAAGTAGGTTGAAATAAACGATGCTTTTCAAATTCTCCGAAAATACAAGATGAAGTTGAATCCAAGTAAGTGTACCTTTAAAACATGCTTCAAAGTAACTATTCAGAAAAGGGTTTGTTAAACACAATACATTCGATGAAACCTCTTAAACACCAGCTGAGCTCCACGTAAATATGCTTCAATCTACAAGTAGACAACCACGAAGATCTTCTCTACCATTCTCTTGCAAGGATTGTGTAGTGGAAACACTAAATTGAGCTGGATTTGATGAAGATGTGAAGAGGGTTTAGAGGGTTTCGAATTTTGCAGAGTTCTTGAAGAAGTTCTGAATGCTTTGCTCAATCATTCAACCCAACACTTAATTTATAAGGCTTTCATTATGAAAATTTAAAGCTTGCATGAAGGCTAGCTTATACTTTATGGATTAAGTAAAATTGGATGAATAAGATGCTTTGCACCATAGTGGAGATTTCCAACTTTTGGAAATCTCTAATTTTCAAAATTTTGTTTTGTTTCAAATTCTGTTTTCAAAAAATGATTTTTAAAATCAATTTTACAAATAAACTAATTTATTTGTTTTATTGGTTTTATAAAAGTTAATTCAATTAATTAATTTTAAATAAAACTAATTAATTAAACTCTTTAATTAATTAATTTTATTAATTTAATATCTAATATTAAATTAATAGAATACCAATTTCACTATAATGAATTTAATTTCATATAATTAATATTTAAATCATAATTTAAACATTAATTGATTCTTCAATTTTGTTTAATTTCGATAAAATTAAACATTTCAATTGTATCAAATTCAATTAATAGAAACCCTAATTGAATTTAAACATTTCAAATTCTAAACCCTAATTTCAAATCTCATCAAGATTACTCAATTTACTAATCCAAAATACGAGCTAGTAGAGGGACCTTACGGACCTACAGATCATGAGCTCCAACAATTCGTAATTAATTGGTTAAACTCTTTAAACCAAATTAATCACAATTCGTTAATTACCAAGACATTCCACTATAGCTCGATAGTTGCACTCTCCCCACTGTAGATATATTTCTGTCTATTTTAACCATAATCGGTAAGTCAATCCTTCACAGGTCGTTCATATTTACAAATGGGTCAAAGATTACCGTTTTACCCTTGTAAATACATCTTGCTCCTTAAGCTTCCACTGATCCTCCATTGAACAATTGATTTATAGTCTAACTAGTAAATCATAACCTTCTCTTCCATGAAAGAGCGGGGCCCCGTTGTTCAAGACAGGGCATCAACGCTTAAGAGAACAACCTATGCACTAATCCTAAATCGGGTAGGAGTGAATTTTATATTGCAAAGCTATGTTCCCAGCTATCTATCCGGTCTTATCCCCAAAATGGGAGGCTTACTGAGCAGTGTTGTTGGACTACTCTCACTTATGCAGATCAAATGATCATTTCAAACAAACAGAAGTTCATAGTTAGCTCAGGATTAAGGTCGAGTTACCCTAGGTCATTAAGTTTGAAATAGTCAGTTTTAATAGTAAACGGTTGTTATAAAGAAAAGTGGCTATTTTGAGCTCCAGTCTTATGCAAACTCATTGCACAGGATGCCTCCACTCACATGTCTCCACATGAATGATTTTTGAGTCACATCATTTGTATCAGTATACAAAATGGGTCGCATCCAATAGTGTCACCAGGATGAGGTACCCAATCTCATCTGTATACGTATAGACCATTTTAGCTACATACTAGATCTTGATCCTCTCTTATGTCGCTACATAAAGTTAAAGTATTTATGTTATAGCCATGGATTCGTTTATTGGATTTTTATAAAAGGATGCAATATCAACAATAATTTATTGAATAAAAAACTCAACAACATTTTTATTGATAAATAGAATATGTTAACAACATTTATAAACTGCGAGTTTAGGACATTCCCAACACCTTTGGATAACATCAAGATAATCATAAGATTTATGGTTCATCAGAGATGAGTAGAGGCCAATCCAGATAAAATTTGAGCTATCCTAAAGATACCATCTCCAACACCCCTAAAGCAACTTCCGAGTCCTCATGTAATAGATTCATGAGTAGGGTCATAGATAGATGCTTACCCTTTCTTCAAAATTCCGAGGAAAAGGCCTTAGTTTGAATGGAAAAATGAATGTGAGAAAGCTTTTAAGGACCTAAAAGCATATTTTGGTTCAGTCCCCTTCATGCAAAGTCCATTCCTAGAGATGAATTATTGCTTTACCTAGTGGTTTCTGAAACTGCAGTGAGTTTAGCTTTAGTCAAAGAAGAGAATGGACTTGAACAACAAGTTTATTATACAAGTGAAGCGATGGTGAGAGATGAGACTAGTTATCCTTGAGTGGAGAAGCTTTCCATTTCACTAATCACTTCAGTTAGAAATTTACGCCTTTATTTTCAAGCACATAAAACTATTGTCTTAACTAATTTTCCTTTGAGACAAGCATTACAAAAACTCGTGTATGGTACTAAGGATTTGATCCTTACTGGATACACTGACTCTGATTTTCAAACCGATAAAGATGCAAGAAAATCTACATCGGGATCAGTGTTCATTCTAAATGAAGGACCAGTAGTATGGAGAAGCGTAAAACAAACCTGTATAGCTGACTCCACAATGGAAGTTGAATACGTAGCTGCTTGCGAAGTAACAAAGGAAGCAGTATGGTTGACGAAATTCTTGAAAGATTTGGAAGTCGTTCCAAATATGCATCTGCCTATCACCCTATATTGTGATAATAGTGGTGCAGTTGTAAATTCAAGAGAACCAAGAAGCCACAAGCGTGGCAAGCATATTGAGTGCAAATACCATCTGATCCGGGAGATTGTACATCGTGGAGACATTGTAGTAACCTAAATATCTTCTGAGCAAAAAATTGTTGATCCTTTTACAAAGGCCCTCACGGCTAAAGTGTTTGAAGGTCACCTACAGAGTCTAGGCCTACGAAGTTTGTAAACTAGGACAAGTGGGAGAACTTTTGGGTATATGCCCTAGTTTATTGTATTCATATGTTTATTGTACTCATATGTTTCTCACATAAGTTCAACATTGTGATACTCCACTAGGAGTTTTAGTCCAAGTGGGAGTTTGTTAGATTTTATGTCCTAAAACTCGTAGTTTGTAAATTAATAAACATATTCTGTTTTATTTTTCGATAAAGTTGTTATTAAAATTGTAATCTTGAATCCAATAAACTAAGGTCCTGAGGCTATTTAATGTAGTTTGCACTTTATGTAGTAACATAAATGCGGATCAAGTTCAAATATATAGCCAAAATAGTCTATAATATATGAATAAGATTGGGCACCTTATTTTGGGGACACTATGGATGCGGCCCACTTTGTAATTAGTACAAACGATGTGATCCTGAATCGTTCATATAGAGATATGTGAGTGGGGGCATCCTATGCAATGAGTTTTCATAAGACTGAACCATGAAATAGTCACTTTTTACGTTCTAAATGTCGTTTTATGTATAAAACTGACTATTTCGTTAATTGATGACCTAGGTAACTTTATCTTAATCCTGAGCTAACTATGAACTCCTGTTCACTCAGAATTATCTTTAGATCTGCATAGATGAGGGCAGCTCATCATTGTTGACCCAATAAGCCTCCTATTTCAGGGGTAAGATTGGGTGGATAGCTGGGAACATAGGGTGCAAGACGGAATTCACTCCTACCCGTTATAGGATAGTAGATAGGTTGTTTCCTTTAGTACTGAATCCAGGTTCTATGAACAAGGGGCCCCACCCTCTCCTTGGCTCGATAGGATTCAGTTCATAGGTTGAACCTTAAACCAATTGTTCATTAGAGATTAGTGGAACTTAAAGAATTAGATGTAGTCTCAGAGGTAAATGATTTTTATGACCCAGCCGAGATTACGAACAACCTGTGAAGGATTAGCTTACTAATCATGGTTATATCAAATGGACACAAATATATCTATAGTGAGGGGAGTGTAACTACGGACTATAGTGGAATGACCCGTTAGTTAACGAATGTTGATTAGCTTTGTCTAAAGAGTTTAGCTTGCTAATCTCAGATTGTTGGAGCCCATGATCTATAGGTCCATTAGGTTCCCCTACTAGCTCATATGGAATAAACTTAGAACAGTATGATAGAATAATTCGAATTGTTCGAAATAGGTGAAGAGAGAAACTGACAAGTATATATGATATAGTGGTCGGGTTTTTCATTTAGAGATACAACTTTAATATTTAAATGTGATTTAAATATCAAGAATATGAATACGTTCATGTTCGGAAGCTTGGAAATAATGGAAATGGTCAAAGATGTAAAAAGTCAAAGAGTTAACTTTTGACTTTGAAAAGTCAAACTTTGACTGACTTTATAATTCAAATGTTGATTTGAATTTCGAGAAAATGAATTGTGATTCGATGCTCGGGAGGTCAAAATTAGTCAACACGGGTAAAATCATAAAAAGTCAAAATGTTGACTTTTTGGTCAAAGTTTGACTTTGACCAAATGACTATTTTGCCCTTTGACTAAAGTTAATGGGAAAATCCAAACTTTTGTTGGATAATTCCACTAACAAAATAGTGGGCTAGGTGTTGGCTTATAGTGGAAACATTGAGCCTACTAAGATAGTGGATTATAGGTGTTGGCTTATAGTGGAGACATTAAACCTACTAAGATAGTGGATTATAGGTGTTGGGTTTTTATGGATTTGGTTCATGCAATTGTTGCATGGTTTTTTTCTATAAATTGGGCTTTTCAATTTGGTTGAAAAGATTTTGTCAATTTTGTCAATTTTGTCAATTTTGTCAAATTTAGTTTTTCAAAATTGGGCTGAAAAAAGGAAAACCCAAAACCAAAATTCCATCTTCTTTTTCCATCTTTTTCTCTCTCTCGGTTTCTTCATCCACTGGGTCTTACAACCCGGTTCTGAGTCTAGACGATAGTAGGTCAACTTTAGTGGTGATCCGAAAGAGTTCGAGTCGAGATTTAGTGAGGAAAAGCGTTTCGGGAGCTTCAAAGGTAATTTTTAATTACTGTTTTTTTTTCTTTCAATTGCATGCCATTTTCCTTTAAATTAAAAACAATTAGAGTGTAATTAGTTCTTAATTCCGCTGCATATGTCTCGTGTTCCATCATGTGGTATCAGATTACACTCAATTCTTTTGATGGGTGTTTTTTTCCTTTCTATTCAAGTGTTGAATAAAATATGGACTAAAGTGGATTTATTATGATTTTCGCATTATTTTTCTTTAAATTTCTTGTAGAAATTTATAATTAAGTTTGACCGGTTCAACTTGGTTTTTGGTGTTTTTGGGCTGGTTCTAGTGGTTTTTGAGCTGTTCCAGATGGTTCAAAGTGTTCGAAGCCTATTTTGGGAAGCTGGTTGCTAATTTTTGTAATAAATTAATTATTTGTTTGTTTTTAATGCCAAAATCGGTCCACTTTAGTGTTGTTTACCTATTATGCATGTGATGTATAATGTTGTTTGATTATGTGCATATAGTATGCCATATAGTTTTAAAACCCCACCATAGAAAAAACATATGACATGCATTTGTTATATCTTATAAGTGTTATAAAATATATACTATGCATGCTTAGTTTTAATATAAGTGTTATATTAAAGTATGTTTGATTGAAGGAAGCATGTTATAGATGAATGCTCTAGGGTTATAATTGTTATAATTTATTTTATAATTGTTATAAAATAACCTAGACTTCTAAAATCTATAACAAAG
>NC_052353.1:18814862-18850551 GCF_009727055.1 Benincasa hispida | reverse complement strand
AAGTGTTCTAGAATGGTTAGGGTATAAAATACTTAGCGATACATTTCGCTAACTAAACATATCTAAGTCTAGGTGATTCATTCAGATATAACTTATACTGATTTTTACTGGAGAGAAGTAATGTACTTTTAGCTCTAGCATCCCTAAGAGTTCACACCATGAAATTCATGCTTGGCTTTGGGCCGCCCTGGGAGCGGACTCTATCCGGAGAGTGTTTGCATGAATTTCCATTAGGGGAAGTTGTTCATAGTAAGTGGGAGAAGGAAGTGTGTCAACACATCCTATGGTCTTTTCCATTAGGTCGCACCGTGAGATTCCTATAATGCACCTGCATTTCTACCCTGGGGCGACCTTAACAATCGGAAGGCTGTATTATAGGATTCAGAACTCCGCGAACTCTAGAAATAGATAGGGTTTCTCAGTTTCATTTTCATTCTTGTCTTTCCAACTTCGGGAGCATAATGATTCCGATCTTTAAGGTCTGAAAATGGAAGGTCACACTTACGAGAATTACTAAGTGTTAGTAAATTCTTGACCAAAGTAGCGATAACTAAGTTACTATAGGAATACGAGTTATTCTGGTGATAGTATCTAGTCAAGATAGTCTTGGTTCAACGGAGGAATAGTCGATCACACCTCGGTGGAGGTTATTCTAAACCGTTGAAATATCGTTACAAAATATAATAATGAAGGGTACATTATTAGTTTTTTTGCTAAACTTGATTAGATTTAAAAGATTAATGTTTTTTTTTACTAAAAAGGATATGTTTTTCTTTTCAACATGACTAGCTCTTTAGATCAACTCTTAGCTTCCGAGAAACTTAACAGTGACAACTACTCAACATGGAAAACAAATCTGAATTCAACACTAGTAATAGATGACCTGAGATTTGTCTTAACTGAGGAATGTCCTCAGGCCCTTGCCTCGAAAGAAGCATAAGGTAAATATGATTTACTAGTTGCTGAAACATGTTTAGTAGAGTATGATACCTTAACCTGGATATTGGATTCAGAAGCCACTAATCATATTTGCTTCTTTTTTCAAGAAATTAGTTCCTAGAAAAAGCTTGAAGAAGGCAAGATCACCTTCAAGGTTGGAACATGAGAGGTTGTCTCGGTCGAAGCAGTGGGAGACTTGAAGTTTTTTTTCAACGATAGATATATCATACTTAAAGATTTTTTGTATACTCCTAAAATGAGACGAAATTTAATATCTATCACATGTAGATTGGAACAAAGTATAAAATATCTTTTGAAGTTAATGAAGCGTTCATTTTCAGAAAAGATATTCAAATTTGTTCTGCTATACTTGAAAATAACTTATATAAGTTAAGACCAATTAAAGCAAAATTTGTCTTAAATACTGAGATGTTTAGAACAGTCGAAACTCAGAATAAAAGACAAAAAGTTTCTTCTAATGCCTATCTATGGCACCTAAGACTTGGCCACATAAATCTAAAAAAAAAAAAATTGAGAGATTGGTTAAGAATGAACTCCTAAATCAGTTAGAAGACAATTCTTTACCTTCATGTGAGCCTTGTCTTAAGAGAAAAATGACTAAGAGATCTTTTACTGAAAAAGGTCTCAGAGCCACAATACCCTTAGAGCTCGTACATTCGGACCTCTATGGACCGATGAATGTTAAAGTTCGAGGTGGGTATGAATATTTCATCAGTTTTATTGATGATTATTCAAGGTATGGTCATATTTACCTAATGCATCACAAGTCTGATTCTTTTGAAAGGAGCAAAGAATATAAGCCTGAGGTTGAGAACCAGTTAGGTAAAACAATTAAGACACTATGATCAAATCGAGGTGGGAAGTACATGGACTCAAGATTCCAGGACTATATGATAGAACACGGAATCAAGTCACAACTCTCTGCACCTAATATGCCTCAGCAGAACGGTGTATCTGAAAGAAGAAACACAACCTTGTTGGACATGGTTCGCTCAATGATGAGCTTTGTTGAGTTACCTGATTCCTTTTGAAGACATGCATTAGAGACTATTGTCTATATTTTGAATAACGTTCCCTCTAAAAGTGTTTCAGAAACACCTTATGAGCTATGGAAAGAGCGTAAAGGAAGTTTACATCACTTTAGAATTTAGGGATGCCCGGCACACGTATTGGTGCAAAATCCTAAAAAATTGGAACGTCATTCAAAACTATGCGTATTTGTAGGTTATCCAAAAGAAACAAAAGGTGGTCTATTTTACGATCCTCAAGAGAATAAGGTATTTGTATCGACAAATACCACATTCTTAGAGGAAGACCACATAAGAAATCATCAACCTCGTAGTAGACTAGTATTGAATGAAATTTCCAAAGATGCTACAGATAGAGCTAGTTCATCTACTAAAGTAGTAGATAAAACTAGTATATCTGGTCAGTCACATCCTTCTCAAGAGTTGAGAATGCCTCGAAATAGTGGGAGGGTTGTTCATCAGCCTGACTGTTACTTGGGACGTCGAGAATCTAAGAGTTCTTCCTACCTGGGCGACAGTATAAAGAAGCATTTAGGGATTTGTTCATGATCCAATCAACTGGGCGCCTCTAAAGCAGTATCCAAGTTGTAATAAAAGAAACAAGAAGGAATAAGAATCCAACTAGAGAACTGAAGCTTCCCAAGACCACTTACGGTAAGGTGCACTGGGCACGAATTCAGTAGCTAGTTTCCTTCCGGTTTTCGGGTATTTATGCATGGTTTATGCCATGATTAGTATAGGTGTTCTTGGATTTCTTATTTGGGCTCATCATATGTTTACTGTGGGCTTAGATGTTGATACCCATGCCTACTTCACCGCTGCTACCATGATCATAGCAGTCCCCACTAGAATCCCAGTTCATATCTTTTTTTTGTGTGTTCTCGAGAGGAATTTGATCTTGAGATACCACCTAAATAACAGCGGCCAGAGGGTCAAATAGGTCGAGAAGAAAGAGTTTGAGGTTGGGTCGAACGACATACATTTTGGTTGGAAAGAATTCCACAGAATGAACGGGAGGCGTCGGAGGAAGGACTGACAGGCAGGCTGCACTGACGACGGCGGGTAGGAGGGATCGCTAGACCAGCAGCCAGACCAACAAAAAATGAATGTGTAATGATTGTGATTCCACACCAAGCTCAATAAAGAATTTCATGTCGAAAAGGGATCCTAAACGAAAAAGGCCTCTTATTTTAGTGTGTGCTTCTGGAGGAGCACGCATGCAAGAAGGAAGTTTGAGCTTGATGCAAATGGAAAAAATATCTTTGTAGATGAATAGTTGTTAGAGAGGCATCCTTCTGGATGGATAGAAAAATGAAAATGTTCATCCTCTTCGTCCTCAAGCTCGAACTCATAATAGTTTACGTGAAACACGGTCGATCATGTAGTTAACCAGTATTTACAGCAATTTCACCTTTCGCATGTAAATAACCCTAATCCTCAATGGTATACTCCTCCTCCCTATCCTGTTAGAGTTTTGCAGGCTTTTGGCTTCTATATCGAAGCTCACAAAGCTTTCTCGACGTTTTAGAAGGGAGATGGGGCTTTTATCCCAAACATCTCCTTACTGCACACACAAACAAAAAACAGAAAGCACCGCACCCTATTAGGTTGATAGGGAAAACTAAGGCCATACCTTTATATACAAAGGGCACTCCAGGGCTTTACTAATAGTTTCAAAGTCAAGGGGCTTGAAAGCTTACCTTATTATTATGAGAATTTTGAAACGGGGAAAGGTGCTGCTTTGGAATGTGGTCTAGAGCGCCGACTGCAACAACCGTGATGCTGTCGCGTAACAGAAAGACAGAAAGAAATGAAGCTACTTCAATATCTTTTTATCAATGGTGACTTTTTGATTTATGGTCTGGCCTTTTCAACATCTGATACTCCACCTGTATCAGAATACGAGCCTTGTTCAACTGTGCCCGCGGACTCGTAAGCCCTCGAGGCAAGGCGAAAAGAAAGAGAAGCTTTGGCTTTCTTTGGTCTTGAACTCGCTCCCCGCTCGAGAATGAATGTTGAAAACTCTTCGATGACATGCCGCGGCTGATCTACCTCATGGATGGATAGATAAATGTTTGGATTTCTGCGATTATTTTTTGACAGCGGTTGCTGAATATCAAAAACTTATTACACAAAATCCTATTTTTTTAGAACGAGTTGAGGGAGTAGGCATTATTTCTGGAGAAGAGGTCATAAATTAGGGGTTATCAGGACCAATGCTGCGAGCTTTCGGAATACCATGGGATCTTCGTGACTCTACTTTTAGATAGATAGAGAAGAAAGAAGTCACAATCCTTTGTTCAGAGAGAAAGCAAATGCGACAACCGTAAGGAAGTACTCAGAAACACAAGTCGTCATACCTGATGACGGCATAGAGGATCCATCGACCTATAAACAGGCGATGAAAGATGTGGACCGTGATCAGTGGGTCAAAGCCATGGACCTCGAAATGGAGTCTATGTACTTCAATTATATTTGGAAACTTATATATCAACCAAATAATGTAAAACCAATTGGTTGTAAGTGGATCTACAAGAGAAAACGAGACCAAGCCGATAAAGTACAGACTTTTAAGGCTCAACTTGTGGCAAAAGGTTATACCTAGAGAGAGGGAGTGGACTATGAAGAAACTTTCTCTCCCATTGCCATGCTTAAGTCGATTAGAATACTCTTATCTATTGCCACCTTTTATGACTATGAAATTTGGCAGATGGATGTCAAGACAGCCTTTCTGAACGACAATCTTGAGGAGAGTATCTATATGGTTCAACCAGAGGGGTTTATTGCACGGGTCAAGACCAAAAGGTTTGTAAGCTTTAAAAATCCATTTATGAGTTGAAACAAGCTTCTAGATCTTGGAATATAAGATTTGATACAGTGATAAAATATTATGGCTTTGTACAGAATGTTGATGAGCCTTGTGTTTACAAGAAGATCGTCAATTCTACTATAACATTTTTAGTTTTATATGTTGACGATATTCTACTCATTGGGAATGAAGTAGGTTACCTAACTGACATCAAGAAATGGCTAGCAACGCAGTTTCAAATGAAAGATTTAGGAAACTCGCAGTATGTTCTCGGGATTCAGATTATTCGAAACCACGAGAACATAACACTAGTCATATCTCAAGCAACTTATATAGATAAAATGTTGTCTAAGTATAAGATACAGAATTCCAAAAGTGGTATGTTACCTTACAGATATGGAATTCATTTATCAAAGGATCAATGTCCTAAGACACCTCAAGAGGTTGAGGATATGAGACGCATTCCCTATGCTTCTGTAGTAGGGAGCCTGATGTATGCAATGTTATGTACTAGACCTGACATATACTACGCAGTAGGGATAGTCAATAGGTATCAGTCCAATCCTGGATATGATCATTTTACTACTGTTAAAAATATCCTCAAGTATCTTAGGAGAATGAGGAACTACATGCTCGTGTATGGTACTAAGGATTTGATCCTTACTGGATACACTGACTCTGATTTTCAAACCGATAAAGATGCAAGAAAATCTACATCGGGATCAGTGTTCATTCTAAATGAAGGACCAGTAGTATGGAGAAGCGTAAAACAAACCTGTATAGCTGACTCCACAATGGAAGTTGAATACGTAGCTGCTTGCGAAGAAACAAAGGAAGCAGTATGGTTGAGGAAATTCTTGACAGATTTGGAAGTCGTTCCAAATATGCATCTGCCTATCACCCTATATTGTGATAATAGTGGTGCAGTTGTAAATTCAAGAGAACCAAGAAGCCACAAGCGTGGCAAGCATATTGAGTGCAAATACCATCTGATCTGGGAGATTGTACATCGTGGAGACATTGTAGTAACCTAAATATCTTCTGAGCAAAAAATTGCTGATCCTTTTACAAAGGCCCTCACGGCTAAAGTGTTTGAAGGTCACCTACAGAGTCTAGGTCTACGAAGTTTGTAAACTAGGACAAGTGGAGAACTTTTGGGTATATGCCCTAGTTTATTGTACTTATATGGTTCTCACTTAAATTCAAAATTGTGATACTCCACTAGGAGTTTTAGTCCAAGTGGGAGTTTGTTGGATTTTATGTCCTAAAACTCGTAGTTTGTAAATTAATAAACATATTGTGTTTTGTTTTTCGATAAAGTTGTTATTGAAATTGTAATTTTGAATCCAATAAATAAGGTTTTGAGGCTATTTAATGTAGTTTGAACTTAATGTAGTGACATAAATGTTGATCAAGTTCAAATATATAGCCAAAATGGTCTATATTATATGAATAATGTTGGGCACCTTATTCTGGGGATACTATGGATGCGGCCCACTTTGTAATTAGTACAAACGATATGATCCTGAATTGTTCATATAGAGATATGTGAGTGGGGGCATCCTATGCAATGAGTTTGCATAAGACTGAACCATGAAATAGTCACTTTTTACGTTCTAAATGCCATTTTATGTATAAAACTGATTATTTCGTTAATTGATGACCTAGGTAACTTAATCTTAATCCTGAGCTAACTATGAACTCCTGTTCACTCAAAATTATCCTTAGATCTACATAGGTGAGGGCAACTCATCATCGTTGACCAATAAGCCTCCCATTTCAGGGGTAAGATCGGGTGGAAGCTGGGAACATAGGTGCAAGACGGAATTCACTCCTACCCGTTATAGGGATAGTAGATAGGTTGTTTCCTTTAGTACTGAATCCAAGTCTTGAATAAGAGGCCTCACCCTCTCCTTTGCCAGAGAAGGATTCGGTTTATAGGTTAGACCTTAAACCAATTGTTCATTAGAGGATTAGTAAAACTTAAGGAATAAGATGTAGTCTTGGGGGTAAAATGGTTTTTATGACCCAGTCGAGATTACGAACAACCTGTGAAGGATTAGGTTACTAATCATAGTTATATCAAATAGACACACATATATCTATAGTGAGGGGAGTGCAACTACGAGGCTATAGTGGAATGACCCGTTAGTTAATGAATGTTGATTAGCTCCGTCTAAAGAGTTTAGCTAGCTAATCTCGGATTGCTGGAGCCCATGATCTATAGGTCCATTAGGTTCCCCTACTAGCTCATATAGAATAAACTTAGAACAGTATGATAGAATAATTCGAATTGTTCGAATTAGGTGAAGAGAGAGAAACCGATAAGTATATGTGATATAGTGGTCGGGTTTTTCAGTTTAGAGATACAGCTTTAATATTTAAATGTGATTTAAATATCAAGAATATGAATACGTTCATGTTCGGAAGCTCGGAAATAATGGGTCAAAGATGTAAAAAGTCAAAGAGTTAACTTTTGACTTTGAAAAGTCAAACTTTGACCGACCTTATATTCAAATGTGATTTGAATTTTGAGAAAATGAATGCGGATTCATGCTCGGGAGATCAAAATTAGTCAACATGGGAAAAATCATAAAAAGTCAAAATGTTGACTTTTTTGTCAAAGTTTGACTTTGACCAAATGACTATTTTGCCCTTTGACTAAAGTTAATGGGAAAATTCAAACTTTTGTTGGATAATTCCACTAACAAAATAGTGAGTTAGGTGTTGGCTTATAGTGGAGACATTAAGCCCACTAAGATAATGGATTATAGGTGTTGAGTTTTTATCGATTTGGTTCATGCAATTGTTGCATGGTTTTTTTCTAATAATTGGGCTTTTCAATTTGGTTGAAAAACTTTTGTCAATTTTTTCAAATTTAGTTTTTCAAAATTGGGCTGGAAAAAGAAAAACCCAAAACCAAAATTCCATCTTCTTTTCCCATCTCTTTATCTCTCTCGGTTTCTTCATCCACCAGGCCTCACAACCCGGTTCTGAGTCTAGAGGATAGTAGGTCAACTCTATTGGCGGTCCAGAAGAGTTTGAATTGAAATTTAGCGAGGAAAAGCGTTTCAGGAGCTTCAAAGATATTTTTTAATTACTGTTTTTTTTCCTTCAATTGCATTCCATTTTCCTTTAAATTAAAAGCAATTTGAGTGTAATTAGGTCCTAATTCCGTTGCGTATGTCTCATGTTCCATCCCATGGACCCTATTCATCAATGGATTAACAAATGCAAAAGAGTGTGGAGCATGATTTTTGCCCATATCCCTTCATAGAGAACGATTGAGTACGCACTCAGATTTAATTTACCTTCCAGCAATTAGGCTCTTCTCGCAGGGTTGAAGGTTTCAAGAGAAATAGGTATTTATAACCTTTTAATATTAAATGATTTTCAGTTAATTGTAAAGCAAGTAATAGCTGAATATTAGGTCAAGGAACAAAGAATGGTAGCATACTTATCTAAAAATGGAGAAATGTCTGCCTCACTCCAAAAGTATGAGATTAAACAAATTCCATGGTCTCAAAATACTAATGTTGGTTCTTTGGATTGGTAAGCAGCTTCATATGAAATAGAACTGAGTAGAACAGTTCCAATAGAAATATTGTTCCAACCAAGTGTCCCTAAAGTAGAAGCTTGAAAAATAAAGGATTCTAGTAATCATGATCGAATTCGAGACTGAAGCCGAGTAGGGGAATGACACTATGCAAGAAGAGGAAGTTGGAATGGAAACAACCTAGATGAATCCAATGAACGATAGATTTAAGAGAAGGAGAATTTTCGTCGAAATGAGAAAAGGCCAAGAAAGTACATAGATGAATAACTCATTACATACTAAGAAAAGGAAATCTTTATAAGAGAAGTTACTCAATGCCCTTACTAAAATTCCTCACCAATAATGAGACAAATTATGTGATGAAAAAAATTCATGAAGAGGTATGTGGTAACCACTATGGAGTGAGGTCCCTATGTTACAATATTGTTAAGCAATGATATTCTTGGTTGACCATCTTTCAAGATACTCGAAAGTTTGTAAAGGCATGTTGATCAATGTTAGTGTTTTGCAACAGTTTCAAAGAAACCACCAGAATCAATGACTAACATTATTAGCCCTTGGCCATTTGTACATTGGGTAATAAACCTTATTAGACCATTTCCCTAATGCGAAGGGCAAATAAGATTTGCAGTGGAGCAGTGGATTACTTTACAAAATGGGTCGAAGTTGAGGCACTAGTAACCATAACTGAAAAAAGTAACTAACTTTATCAGGAGGAACATTATATGTCGATATCAAGTTCCTAATGCAATAGTCACTGATAACGAAAGACGATTTAACAATGAGACATTCCAAGAATTTTACTCAGATCTTAGAATCAGGAATCATTGCTTGTCACCTGCTCAACCTCAAGCTAATGGACAAGTTGAGGTTGTGGACAATATTATAAAGCATAGCCTAAAGACAAAACTTGAAGGATTAAAAAGACTATGGGCAGAAGAATTACCAAATATGTTATGGGCATAATAGCCCAAACTGAAGGAATGGAATTTCATAGTGGAAGCATGTGAGAGTGCATGCCATTGTTATTCATTTTGAAAACTAAAAAAAAGAGCAAAATATACATGTACCAAATAAACATATATACATATAACATGCTTTTAAAGGAAAGAGAAGAAAACCTCTTGAAGACCTTCTTTAACGCAGTCCTCATTCTTTTCACGATCACGAATACTGAAACTTCTTTTCAAACTCACGAACGAACACGAACCCATAGCAAGACACCACCACTTGATTTCTTTGCTATTCTCTAGACAAGGATCAAGAATTGTGGAATCCTTAATTTGATAGAGAGAGTTCTTGTGAGAGAGAACTTTTTTTATGTGATGAAGTAGAAGAATTTTTTTGTAGAGAGAAACTCTTTCTCTTTTTCTGTGGTATGTACCAATGAATCAACATTACAAAAAAAAAAAAAAAAAAAAAACTTCATTTCTTTTCATAAGTGAAGATGAAGTGGTTAGAGAGGGAGTTATAACTACCCTCCACACTTCACAAATAATTCCCAAGGGAGTTATTTCGGTAAATTTAAATAATTTATATATTAAATGGGAGTTATAACTACCCTCCACACTTCACAAATAATTCCTAAGGGAGTTATTTCCGTAAATTTAAATAATTTATATATTAAATCAAACTTAATATATATTTGATTTAATATATATAATTAATTAAAGAGAAATTTTCACATGTAGAAAAAAAGCCAAACTATTTACAGAAATAACAAAAAAAAAAAAAAAAACTGATAGACATTGATAGACTTCTATCAACCTCTACTAATGATAGATTTGTATCAGTTTCGATCAGCGTCTATCAGTGATAGATATTGATAACAAATGTCTATCAGTGATAGACATTGGTAACAAATGTCTATCATAACTATCACTAAATTTTGCTATTTGTGTAAATATTTTTCCTTATTTTTCTATTTTTGAAAATTCTCCTTAAAAAATATTAATTAATTAATTAAATCATATATTTGATTTAATTTGAATCATATTCAAATAATAACCTCTCACATAACCTATAGTTTTAATATGAATCTCATTCATATTGATTATAACCTATAGTTTTAATATGAATCTTAACCATAATAATTATAACCGATAGTATTATATGAATCTTATTCATATAATTAATATTTTGAATCTTATTCAAATATCTATCTCTCACATATTATAAAGTATGATTTTGAATCTTAAAATTCAAATTGAACTTTATATTATAATGTATCTATATATATTATATTAATTGTATCTTATACAATTAATTCTTTTATTTAATTTGAACAATTCAAATTAATCTAAAATTAATTGATTCTTGTTTTACCCTTAGTGAGCTAGCAAGGGGACCTTATAGACCTATAGATTAGAAGCTCAAATGATACAAGATTAATTAATTAAACTCTTTAATTAAATTAATTAATATTCATTAACTGTAGATCACTCCATTAAAGATCCACAACTGTACTTTTCACACTGTAGATATATTTATGTGTCCATGGACATAACCAAGCAATCATAAGTCGATCCTTCACAAATCGCTCGTAACTACAACTGGACCAAATTACTATTTTACCCTGTAGTTACATCTAACTTCTTAAGTATCATTGATCCCTCTAATGAACAAATAGTTTATAGTCCAACTATAAACTAATTGCTCTCGAGCTAGTGAGAGTGTGAGGCCTCAATGTTCAAGACTTGAAATAAGCCCTTAAGGGAGCAATTCATCTACTTATCTTAAAGACGGGAAGGAATGAATTTCATCTTGTGTAGCTATATTCCTAGCTCTCTATTCGAAAAAATCCCCATAGACAGGAATTCACAACTCACTCAAGATTAAGGTCAAGTCACCTATGGTCATCTTATTGAAATGTTAATCTCTTCAATTAACGACGTTATAAAAATTGACTAATCATTTCGGGGTCGAGTCTTATACAAACTCTTTGTATAGGATACCTCCACTCGCATATCTCCACATGAACAACTAGGATCAAATCGTCTGTAACACTTTACAACAATTGTAAAAATTACAAAGTGGGCTGAATTCGTAGAGCCATCGGGATAAGGCACCTATCCTTATCCATATACCACAGACCATTTAGATTATTACGTAGACATGATTCACCTGTATGTCAACCACATACATGTTTAAGTTACATAAAATAACCTCAGATATTAGTTTATTGGATTGAGCTACATAAGTCTAAATGTCAAATAAAATAATTCATTATTTTGTTAAATAAATGAATTTTGTTTATACATTACAAACCACGAGATTTAGGACACAATCCTCAAACGAACCTCTATAGGCGAGACTTTTTTTGTTCTGTCTTTTGGGTCAGAAGCGGTTATTCCAATGGAAATTGGTCATCTCTCACCTAGGGTAGAAGTGTTTGATCCTCAAAACCTAGACCTATTAAAAGAACATCAAAATATAGCACACCTTTGAGTGGAAACGTATTAAAATAGATTTACACGTTTTTATGACACAATAGTAAAGAAACAAATTTTCAAAGAATGGGATCTTGTATTTAGGAAAGTAATGCAAAACACCAAAGATCCAATGATAGGAGCACTCGACCCAAACTGGAAAGGCCCAAACCAAGTTGTCAAGATAGTTCGATCTGGGACTTATACCTTAGTTGATCATGGAGGAAAGATCCTCCTCCATCCATGGAGTACAGAGCACTTGAGAATTTACTATCAGTTAAAAGTGAATTGAGTAGAAAAATGACATAGGACTAAAAATTGATCAAGGCTCATGAGACCAAGGCTTGGGTTAATCTATGATTCCAAGGTTGAGGTGGGCCCATTCCTCTAAAGATCCTGCTTTATGGTTCTCCAACCTTGGTTTGAGACTGTAAGATGGTCAAAAATTGGGGATCAAGTCAATCTATGCCTTGAGGTTGAGGCAAACCCATTTCTACATAGAACATGCTTTATAGGAAAGTAGAGAGTCGATTAATTCACTAGGCAAAACCCAAAATCAACCGATGGGCTTGATGAGTCATTCCATGGATAATCTAGAGATTACAAACCCCAGAGTCTTTGAACCCATAAAAGCTCAAAATTAGCCCTATAGAACTTAATAGGGTCATTCCATGGATAATCTATGAATTACAAACCCTGAAGTCTTTAAATCAAGGAAAACCCAAAATTAGTTGACTAGCTCGATGGGTCATTCCAAATAATTAAAAAAAAAAAAACTAGTAGGCTAAAACTCCAAGGTGCATATTGTGTAGAGCTAAGGCTATTAGAGAGATAATACTCATAAGTCATACATATTATGAAATGCATGTGTTTTGGGCTATGCTTCGATACTTTTTCTTAGTGAAAATAGTCATTTGCATGTGATTTACCCCAAGTTTGGGTCTTAAATGGATAAATTGGTCAAGCGAAGGTCATTCAACTATCTAAAGTGAGTTTTTATTGGTTTAGACTGATTTTATGAGTTTTTGTAAGGATTTTGGACTGTTTTGCAGAATTTTCTGTTGATGCGCCTGCATTGCCCAAAAGTTATGCGCCCGCATAAAATCCCTAAATGTCATAATCGTGCACAGTTGTCAACAGTTACTATTTACCCAGTCCTTAGTCATTCTTCAATACCGAAATTGACTGGGAGTCATTTAGAACATAGAAATAACACTTTCTTCAACCATCATGGCTTATATAAAGACCTGGAGACTCCACTTGTGAATTATCTTCGAAATTAAAAACCTTCAAAGAGAGATCTCACCCACTTATGCATGAAAATTATTTGTAAATTTTAAAATTAATGAAAGAAACTGAAAACTTGAGTAATAGTATTTTTACCATAACTTAGTCTTACGCAAAATAAATCATAAAAATAAATTTTATTGCTTTAAACATAGTTTTGGGCTAACTCTAAGCTACAGGTCATGATTTCAAAGTTTCATACCTAACACATTTTAATTTTGATATCAAACAAGCTAAAACTAGAAAGATTACATAAACTGATAGAACACACTTTTAGACTAGTTTTAGGGAATGTTTTAAACCATTTTTCATTATGATTTTTAGACCTGAAATCAAAATTTTGAGATCTAAATAGCAGTAAAAGGAATACCTAGGTTTCCTAAGAACAACCCCTAAGAAAAATTGAAAGCTAGAGAAAATTGTTCTTACCGTTGGATGTGTTTTCGTCTCTACCATAAGAATGGATGGAGTCAACTTTAAATATATAAATAGTCTGATATAATGCTGGAATACATGAGAAAAGAGGGTATGAAGATGTTTAGGATCTATGAAAATTATTTAGGAAAAGATTCACTACAAAACTAGATTGAAATCATTTCTTACCATTTGATGCAACCATTGAACAATCTCGTGAGATCCAAGAACATCAATTGAAACAACTTTTAAAACTCATTCTATCTAAGAAATGTGATTTACAACATTAGAATGCAGGCTAGAGAGTTATAAGTGTTACAAATGATTTGATCCAAATTGTTCACGTAGAGACATTCGAGTGGAGGTATCCTATACAAAGAGTTTGTATAAGACCAAATCGTGAATTGATTAATCTCTCTTCTAACACCATTGACTGAAGAGATTAAAATTCATAGGATAACCATAGGTAACTCAACCTCAATCCTGAGTGAGTTATGAACTCCTATCTCTAAGGGCAATCTTTTGATTTGTATGGGTGAGAGTGCCCTGAGTTATCGACTCAATAAGCGATCATTTTAGGGATTTGTCCCGAGTAAGGAGTTAGAAACATAGCTACACAATATGAAATTCACTTCTTCTCGTCTTTAGGGTAAATAGATGAATTGCTCCCTCAAGGGCTGATTCCGGGTTTTGAACAATGAGACTTCTCCCTCTCATTGGCCCGAGAGAGATATAGTTTATAGTTGAACTATAATTTGATTGTTCATTAGAGGGATCAATAGTATTTAATAAGTAAAAGATAATTACAGATGTAGACGATAATTTGACCTAACTGTAGTTATGAGCAATTCGTGAAGGGTTGACTTACTGATAATTGGTTATATCCATGGACATAGAAATATTCTACAATGCGAAGAATGCAGTTGTGGCTCTTTAGTGGAGTGACTCACATTTAATGAATATTGGTTAATTTAATTAAAGAGTTTAACTAATTAATCTTGAATCACTGGAGCTTCTAACTTGTAGGTCTATTAGGTCCCCTTTACTAGCTCACTAAGGATAAAATAAGGATTATTTGATGTTGTAATAATTTGAATTGTTCAAATTATAATGGAATTTATGTTAATTGTATATGATACAAATAATATAATATATATAGATACATTACATTATAAAATTAATTTTGAATGAATTCAAAATTAAACTATATAATTGAGAGAATAATATATTTGAATAAACTCAAATTTTAAATAATATGAATGAGATTCATATTATAACTATAAGTTAAATTTCATATGAATGAGATTCATATTAACTATATGTTAAATTTAATTTGAATGAGATTTATATTAAAACTATAGGTTAAATTTAATGTGAATATGATATACACTATAACTATAGGTTATGAGCGAGAAATACATTTGAATATGATTCAAATGTAATATTAATTAAATATTCGACATTTAATTAATTAATGTTAATTAATTTGATAAATTAATAATTATTTAATTAAACTTGATTTAATTTAAATTAAATTAGCCAATCACATAACTCCCCTGCAGTTACAGGGGAGTTAACGTAAGTTAATATGAGCGGGAGGGGACTCCCCTTACTTAATATGCAAAATTATTTTGCATTTGGAATTGATAGAAGAAATTGTTTTTCTTAGAATCTCAACACTCACAATTCTCTCACAACTTTCACAATCTCTCATCATTCAAAAATCACAGAGAAAAGTTTCTCTATAAAATCTCTTTCCGTGTCTTCCAAATTTATATTCCCACGAGCCATATCTTTGCTAGAGAATAGCGGAAAAGGTGTAGTGGTGATGTCCTGTTCGTGAGATTGTTGAAGAGTTGCTGAGATCGTGGTCTCAACATGAAATTGGAAAAGATTGAAGAATTGTCTTCAAAGGTAATTCTCATCTCCTAGAATTTTTTTTTGTTTACACTTTCGCTGCAAGATTTGATCCCTTCAATTCAATTATGTGGACACCTTAAAGATTTTATGGCATGAGCAATTGCTAGTTCGTCACACCTCATTGATTTGTGCATTTACTTTGTTGAGTTTATGGTTAAAATTTGTCTAGTTAAATTTGCCACTTAATTTAGCAAACTAGTGGAGTCTCAATACCGAGAGCGTTAGGATATAAATGAATTTTACAAAAGAATATGGGAATAAAAGCTTAGAAATAGGATCATCATGCAATCTTAGAAATAAGTATAGGATAAAGAAATTACATGAAATTAATCTAATATTCAACTAACCATAGAAATATAAGATTAGCTAATTAGGCTCCTAAAGGAATTTGACACAAGGCCGAATAGGAGGAATTTGCTGTTCATGCTAAGTCGCTGCCAGGTATGATGCGACCACATTGCCTAAAGCATATTATCTAGGTTGAAACTAAGTTATATCCCTGTTTATCTCTACTTGTTACTATTTTTAATCAACATTTAACGTAATTACCATCTATTTATACTTGGTTACGTTTAGTGACATTGATTACATTGCCTTAAAAAAATTTAAATTGGAACTAGTCTCGTGAGATTCAACACTTGGAATACTCCAAGGTTTATTACTTCATTGACAATATATGCTTGCACTTATATCATATCTACTATTATACTTATCATTCATACATAATCGGTCGATCAAGTTTTTGGCGTCATTGTTGAGGAATAGTGAAAATTTTGTTTTGTTTTATATAGTGCTAGTCAATGCAATCACATTTACTCTATCTCAAAGAAAAAGCTAACTTTTTGTTTGTTGTTTGTTTTGCTAGAAGAAGTTGGTGCATGAGAAGAAAACCTTGCCTTTTTAGCTTGATCTTAAAAAGAACTTTCATTGTAGAAGGTAAGAACAAAGGTGAAAGCGTCCAAAGCAAAAAAAGTTTAGCACATAAGAGAATCTTGAAAAAGTCACTTTTGTTCAGCAAATTCCAATGGATCCTCCTATAATCGATCCTCTGCTTCCTCCAAGGAATGGAGTGCATCAAAATGGCAATCAAAACCCACAACCATAGCTAGCTGTGCAACCACAAAATCATATCTTCATACTAGAAGACAGGGATAGAACAATAAAAGATTATGCAGCTTCAATGTTCAAGACTTTGGACATTGGAATTCTTGACCCACCTATAGAGGCCCCAACGTTTGAAATGAAGCCTTTAATGTTTCAAATGCTAAACTCATTTGGCGAGCTTGCAGGACTGCTACACAAAGATCCCCATGGGCACCTTAATCTATTCACGAGGATTTGTTCTTCTTTTAAAGTGAATGGAGTCCCTAAGAACACTCTAAAGCTAAAATTGTTTGCCTACCCTTTACAGGGAGATGCAGAAGTGTGACTAGACTCACTTCCACCCAACTCAAGGCCCTTGTAGAAAAAATCTCGTAGAATTAATTTCCACAAGATAGAAGCGCCAAATTTAGAGGTGAAATCATAGTCTTCAAATAAGCTCCAACCGAGCCTCTTGATGGAGCATGTATACAATTCAAGAAGTTGGTGAGAAAATGTCCAAACTACGGACATCTGGGGTGTATCCTTATGGAATAGTTCTACAAGGATAAATCAAGCTTAAAAAATGTTGGCATCAACTAGAGGATATTTGTTGAAGAAATCAATGAATGAAGCAAATGAAATCATGGACACCATATCAAATAACAATAGAATTGGGGCGATGCAGAGACAATGAGCACAATAACAGTATTTGAGGTATAGGACACTGATGCACTCGCATCAGTAAATCAACAGCTTGCTACTATTGGGATGATAACGCAAAATCTTGTACTTAGTTCACAAGCAGTTGCTGTTGTTCAAATAGAACCTTCGACTCTCATTTGTAATCTTTGAACTGAAAATCATTTGAAAATCTTATTTGTGTATAACCCTCAATCTGTTTGTTTTGTAGAATGGAGAGCACATCCGAACTTTGCTTGAGCTCGGCCAGGTAATGGCCACAGTATAACTCTGCAAGGTACATAACAAGCACCACAAGAGTTCTCGCCAATACCTTGACAATAGTCAAGAGTACAACTACCAACCCCACCAACCCCAATACCACCACCAATCTAGAATCCAAATATGGAGAGCTTTTTGAAGGAATATATGGTGAGAAATGATGCATCATTATGAAATTTGAAAGTCAAAGTAAGCCAACTAGCCAAGGAAATCAAGAGCAGGCCAACAAGATCTCTTCCGAGCAACATAGAGAGTCCACAATGAAGTGGTGATGGATGTACAAAAGGGGTGTCGAATCCTCCCTCGATCAATCAAATAGAATTTATAGAATACCTATCTATAACTTCAACTAACAAGTAATCTTGGTAGCAAGACTGGATCTAACCACAGGGAGCCTTAAAATAAAATCTCTCTTTGGAAAGTAGTAAACATGGGTGTGGGAAGGGGTTGAGTTTAGGTTGAAAGAAAAACTAAATTAAAAGATAGAGTGCAGAAAAATAAAATAAATGGAGAGAAAGAAAGCGATATACAAGATTATCTTTTTTTTTTTTTTTTTTATTAAGAGATCATTGAGCTATCTATGGATTAATTCATCGATTTATCATGCAAATTTCATGGTTTAACGGATTATCAAGCCTAATCGACTGTCTGGAAACGCCATTAAGTATTTTTCAAGAATTACAATCTAATTGTAATGAAGAAAATTTTGATATTGAATCCTCATTAAACTATCTAAATGTGAATCTTTATTCTCTACTAAGAATCCAATAAATCATATATACTTTTTTCTTATTTTTCTTCTCAGTGAGGTACTTCAAAAATTCCTCTTAGTGTGACTCCCCAAGCTAATTTGGAAACAATCTCCTTATATAGTTCTAGTCACATGGTTTACTTTCCTGGATTATCATAATACTTAATCTTGAGATGATTTAGATAATTATCTAAATTAAGCTTATAATGACTTCAACATCCTGTTTGTTGTTGTCTTGTCCTTTATCTTCTAAGCTTGACTTCTAATATGCCAATTAAAAGATGAATATAAGTTATCTCATCAATTATGATTCATCAATCAGATGATCTGTGAACAATACATGAATTGGTAATAGGACTTTGAGAACATTTCTCAATTAAAGACAAATTTAAATTACACTGTCATTAATATAGCGTCAAATCATATTTTTTCAAATAATAATTTTTTTCTCAATTTTAACTTATATTGATAATTCAAAATTAAAATCATGAGAGAAAATGATGTTACATTCAAATATATAAAATATATTCGTTAATAGTATGTAATCACATATCCATTCAAGTTTAGCATTAAAACCAAACAATTTGAAAAATGAACCCTAAAAATCATTTTTATTGCTATGATACTCCAGTGATTTAGAAAAAGTGACACCATAGGGTAGACCATCGTTCTTTCACTAGATCAAGACATTCTCAACCAAACATTACACTAAAATAACTCTTATTCATAAAACGTTTAGTTACCATTTATTTGGTCAGAACTCAATTAACTACCTTAACGAGTTCTTGTAAGTGTAACCCATTATTTTAGATCATATAGTTTTACCCCAGCTACTTCTGCCGTAAGGGGTAGATCAAGTATTGGAAACAAAAACTATAATTCTATTCTTTTTAGGAATTAACCTTGATATTGACCCATGCAAACGCCTTCTATAGGGGGATGATCCTAAGCCACTACAAGGCTAAACATGAGCCTCACGTTGTCAATCAATGATGGAGGCTGTATAATATGTTGACACATGTTCTTCTCCTACTTATTATAAATACTTTCTTTAATTCATATTGATCTTGATCCATGCAAACACCTTCTATAGGAGGACGATCCTAAACCACTACAAGGCCAAGCATGAGTCTCACGTTGTCAACCAATGATGGAGACCATAGAATATGTTGACACATGTTCTTCTCCCACTTATTAGAAATAATTTCTTTAATTCACCTTGATCTTGAACCATGCAAATTCCTTCCATAGAGGGACGATCCCAAGTTGCGACGAGGCTAAGCATGGATCTCACATTATGAACCTATACAGAGAATGTAGGAGAAATGACATATCATATATGTCTTTCTCCCACTAAGTATTTTAAAATAACGTTTTCATTATTTAGACAAATTAGGCTAAATCATTAATCCAAGTTTTAATTTATTTGCCCAAACATAACTCTTATATTTGGATAGTTTCCCATATTGTGAAATTTCCTAAGTGTATTAAACTTTTTAATAAACTAACCACATTATGTTTTAATAAAAGTTTGACTAATTCAACTCCCAAGTCGAATCTCAAGTAGAGATATTCTCTAATGATCAGCTTAAATACCTTAATTTTAGATAGAACCTTCTTTAGATACAGTTCCCTTTATAAGCAATTTTTTACTATTAAATCTTTTAATTTTGCCCATTTTAAACCATTTAAAATTAAATTAAAAAGATTTACATTAATCTAATATGTTAGATCAACATGCATTTTCCTTTGTTCTAATCTCAAGAGAATTTTAATAAAGATAAGTCAAAATTTTAAACTATTAAAAAATTTGAATCAATTTTATCTTTTTCTAAGTAAGATCCTAATCTCATTAGATATGCATGCATATTATTTTATCCTAATCTTATTAGAATTCTTTTAAAGATAAAAACAATTTTATCTTTATCCAAGTAAGATCCTGATTTCATTAGGCAAGCATGCAATCTTTTTAATCTCGTTAAAAATCTATAAGTTAGAATTTTAAACTATTTAAAGTTAAACTAGATTTATCCTTATCTAAGTAAGATCCTAATCTCATTAGATATGCACACAATATCTCTAATCTCATTAGAAATCTATAAAGATAAATTGGAATTTTAAACTATTTAATAATAAACTAAATTTATCCTTATCTAAACAAGATTTTACTTACTTCTTCAATAAGTATCTAATATAACAATTATATTTTAATTATGGAAAAATCTCTACACGAATCTCTACATCATGCATCTAATTATGAATTATTCTAATAATTTAAATATAACAAATATATTTAAATAAAAGAGAATCTCTACAACATGCATCTAATTAGGAATTTTCTAATTATTTAAATACAACATTTATATTTAAAAATATGCATGATAAATATCTTAGGATATTATCCCAATCAAATCTTTTAAATATAACAATTATTTTAAAAATGCATGATTATGTTTAACCTATGGTGAAATTTTAATCTAAATGACATAGAATATGCAATATTCAAAGTTAGTTTAATCATACATCACATACATAATTAAATTAAAATAGCAAAGTTGACTGACATTTAGCATTCCTAGAAAATAAAAGAAAATTACACTAGTTTTCAAATTTCCTAAAGTCTAGGTCTTCATTGCAATTGTTTATCATGCTCTCATATAATTGGTGCTCTTCGACCTTAATTTTCGGCCAACTTCTATACCTTCCACGGCAACTAAATTTTTTTCTAAGTTTTAGCGATTTCCATGTCATATAAACTGTCATATCCCGCCCTAAGCCCGCCTTCTGAGCCCAAGAAGAGGTGTGAGGGACTGCAGACACCATCCTTTTGTGATACCTATTGCCCATCTGAACCTCTTTACTCTCAGTAAATTTTAAGTCAAGGAGATAAACAACAACTGATTGACTAGGCCCATTTTATTACAATAATGTAATGTTTATACAACTCCAAGACTTAGCTACAAAGTTTACAACAACAACTCTTGAAACCCCGGAAGTATGATTGTGGTTTGTGGCATACCTTGACCTTAGCAGCACCCTAGAACTTCTCACCTTTCGCTACCTGGAAAGAAAAACATAAAAGAAAAGAATGAGTTTCACAAAGCTCAGTGAGTGGTAAACAACTTATAGAGTCTATTTCAACTCATAAATAACAAGCATATCATATATACGAGGTTAATACTCAAACCTCAACCTTGAATGAGTCTGATCTTTACTTTATCTACACGCATGGTAGATAGTTAAACTGATACTAATCATAAACACTTACTCTCTTGCATTCCCTTTTGTTCCCTATTTGCATATAACTCCCCGCTTATGGGCTCAGAAGCTAGGCCTACCAGGCCTCTGATCATCCCATACGAGGTCCTTCCCACAGGTTCAGGAACTAGACCTCTCGGTCCCCTCACCATCCTGTGAGGTTCCACTCGGGCTCAGGAACTAGGTCTATTGACCCCTGACCATTCTGAGCACATAATCTTATTCTCATGCTAAATACTCATTCATAACATAAGCATATATAATTTACTCTAATAGATATGCTTTGAGACTTAAAGGAAAACACCACTCACCTTGGTAAGGTAGGAATCTTCCTCTTTAGAAGTTCCTTGATTTCCTCGGGCTCCCCTTTTGAACCCTAAATTTTCAGATTCAAATAAAAGCTCCGATTACTCATAATTCTAAGCCTTATCTCGAGATACTTTCTTCTATAAACATGTTTTAAAATGTTTGAGGAAGCTTACCTTAAAATATTAGCTTAGAACTTATTGTGGTTTGGCCGGAATCCTAAAATCATCAAGACTGGCCCAAGCTTACCCGACAGCTCGACCCTTCTACCTTTTCCTCACTCCCCAACCTGATTCCTTGGAGCTTCTTCTTCAGCAACCCTACCCTGAAAACTAGACTCTTAGAGCTTTCAGGCGGCTTTAGAATCACTCAAAATATATGAGTATTATGAGAGAACTCCTCATCCCAAGTTGATGCTACTTCCAGACTTCACTGTCCGGCAACATCTCCTCCTCTTGGAACTTCATGATCGACGCATGGTCTTGCTACCAACGTACGGACTTCATGATCAATTCATAGTCTCCTCTAAATCTAACTTTTAACATTCTTCCTTAAATTCTTTGAAGATGATTTGCCTTATGAATTGGAGAGACATCTTGTGGTTGTATTTATAGGCTAAAGGGAACTATCTTTCTCATCTCTTAAGGCCTCCAATACAAGACACCTCATACTCTTGAAATGTTTGCACGTTGCTTTGCCACCATTTGCTTCCTTGCCATTCACCTACTCTTTTTTCACACACCTACTTGAGTTGTCTTCCTCATGCATAAGATTTCCTTTGCATGAAACTCTATTTGCCCATATCTAGATGTTGTTTTAGACATGTCTAGGCCTATCACCCTTTATTGTGATAGTACTGGTGTTGTGGCGAATTCCCGTGAGCCTCGGAGTCATAAGCACAACAAGCACATTGAGCGGAAATACCATCTCATCAGAGAGATTATGCATCGAGGGGATGTGATTGTCACGAAGATAGCTTCAGAGTACAATGTTTCTGATCCGTTCATGAAGGTCCTGATAGCTACAGTGTTTGACGGTCACCTACAGAGTATGGGTCTATGGGACAGACCACGGTTGGACTAGGGCAAGTGGAAAATCTTGTATTGGGCGTTTATGCCCTATTTATTGTTTTGTGTACGTGTAATTTGATTATCTTGTACACTCCACTGACTTTAGGACAAATGGGAGATTGTTGGGGTTGATGCCCTAAATCTCGTAGGATTCTGTAGTTTATAAACATTTGTATGAACAAATATTCTGTAATTTATAATATATGATATTTGATTCATATTGTCTATGAAATATTTGATATTTTAGTTACATTAACCACAAACCAATAAACTAAGATCCATGGTTATCGTTGTAAGATAAACATGTACGTGGAGACATACAAGTGGATCGTGCTTTATGTGATAACCTAAATGATCTGTAGTATATGGATAAGACTGGGTACCTTATCCTAGTGACATTACGAGTATGGCCCGTTTTATAGGTGTTACAAATGTTGTAAAGTGCTACAAATGATCTGCTCCTGATCATTCATGTATTAGACATGAGAGCGAGGATATTCTATACAAAGGAGTTTATATAAGATCGGACCACAAAATGTTTAGTCTCATTATATAATGCCGTTTATAATTGAGACTTTCATTTCACTAGGATGACCATAGGTAACATGACCTTAATCCTGAGTGAGTTGTGAACTCCTGCCTATAAGGGCGGTTCTTTGATTTGCATGGGTGAAAGTGGCCAAATCGTCGACTTAACCAGCCTACCATTTTGGGGATTCGTCTGATTGGGAAGCTGGGAATCAGCTACACAAGATGGAATTCACTTCTTCCCCGAAATAGGGGTAAGTAGATAAATTGCTCTCTAAAGGGCTGATTCCGAGTCTTGAACAATGTGGCGCCACACTCTCTCTTGGCCGAGAGGGGTTTGGTCATAGTGGGACTATGATTTATTGTTTATTAGAGGGATCAGTGGTAACTACAGAGGCAAAACGATAAATTGGTCTAGCTGTACTTACGAGTGATTCGTGAAGGGTCATCGTACTGTTGATTGGTTATATCCAATGGACTCAAAAATATATCTGTAGTGCGAAGAGTGCAGCTGTCGATCTTTAGTAGAGTGTTCGGCAGTTAACGGATGGTGGATAATGTGATTAAGAGTTTAGTCAGTTATTCACGTACCGTTGGAACTTCAAGCGACAGGTCCATAAGGCCCCCTTGGTAGCTCAATGGATTAAGTTGAGAATAAGTTTTTGGGTTAATTTGAACATTTCAAATTAATAAGAGAAAATTTGATTATATATGATATAATTAAATTAATTAAATTATATAAGATATAATTTATATAATGTATTTGATACATTATTATTTAATTGAAGGAACAAATATTTGAATATGATTTAAATATATTTTCTATGAATGAGATTCATAGTTATTAAATTTAATATAAATAATTCCATAAAATAGAGAAAAAAGAACTATGGTTTATATATTGTATACGATGCAATATTAAAACTATAGGTTATGAATATAATATGTAAGTTAGTTATCATATTTATTTATATTTATTAATTATTTGATAATTAACATATTTTTCTCCATAACCACCCATAGTGGTTAGTTATTTGGATTTATGAAAAAAGTGGGATAAAAGAAAATAGTTTTCTAATTATTTCAGAGATAAGATTTGACAATCGAGTTGCTACACGATTGCTTGAGAGACTATACGATAGTTTCAATATCTAAATGATCGAGTTACATTGTTTATGTGATAGACTTCATCATCTACATGATTGCCCTTGTTCGTCTACTCGATCGTCTTCCTCCTCCACACTAAACCTTCCCACCATCGAGGTTCGACCTTAGGAACAAAATCTGCACCTTCTACTTCTAACTCTGGAAAAGGGAAGAAGAAGAAGGGTGGTAAGGGGAAAGGGAAAGCACCTGCTAATCCGCCACTTGTTGTTTAGAGGAGGCGTCTGCCACCAGTTAAAAAAGGAAAATGTTTTCACTGCAACCAGAATGGACACTAGAAGAGGAATTGTCCTCGTTATCTGAAGGAAAGGAAGGCAACCAAGGCTAAGGCCAAGGCGGACAAAGGTAAATATGATTAACTTGTGCTAGAAACATGTTTAGTGGAGAATGATGATTCTACCTAGATAATTGATTCAGGCAACACTAATTACGTTTGTTCTTCATTTCATGGGATTAGAATCTGGCGATAGCTAGAGGCTGGTGAGATGATGATGCGAGTAGGCACCGGGCACGTTGTCTCAAGTGTGGCAGTGGGAGGCATCCAATTAACTTTACAGAATAGGTTTCTTGTTTTAAAAGATGTTTTTGTTGTTGCTGAATTAAAAAGGAATCTTATTTCTGTAAAGTATCTGTTACAATGTAAATATACGCTTTCTTTTAATATGGATAAAGTATTTATTCATAAAGATGGTGTTGAGATTTGTACAGCTAAACTGGAAAACAACTTGTATGTGCTAAGACCGTTGGCCTTAAGTTCCCTCCATAACATAGAGATGTTTAAATCTATCGTAACTCATTATAAATGTCAAAGAATTTCTCCAAAATAAAATGCCCAACTTTGGCACCTTCGATTAGGGCACATCAATCTCAATAGGATTGAGAGATTGGTGAAGAATGACCTTCTAAGCGTGTTAGAAGAAAATTCTTTACTGGTGTGCAAATCTTGCCTTGAGGGTAAGATGACTAAACGACCTTTTACTAGAAAAGGTTATCGAGCCAAAGAGCCTTTTGAGTTAGTACATTCTGACCTCCGTGGTCCTATGAATGTGCGATCCCGAGGTGGCTATGAGTACTTTATCAGCTTTATTGATGATTACTCTAGGTATGGATATGTTTATCTGATACAACGGAAGTCTGAATCTTTTGAAAAGTTCAAAGAGTTCAATGCTGAAGTTTAAAACACTTTGGATAGAAGGATTAAAACATTTCGATTAGATCGGGGTGGAGAGTTTTTGGATTCGGGGTTCCAGGACTATTTGATAGAACATGGAATCGTTTTCCAACTCTCAGTGCTGGGTACACATCAGCAGAATGGTGTAGTGGAGAGGAGAAATAGAACCTTGTTGGACATGGCGCATTCGATGATGAGTTATGCTTCCTTATTGGACTCATTTTGGGATTTTGCAGTGGAAACTGCGATATACATACTCAATTGTGTTTCTTCCAAGAATGTTATGAGACCATCTCTGGAGGTGTGGAACGGGCGTAAAGCTAGTTTACGTTACTTTCGCATATGGGTTGCCCAACACATGTGCTTAAGGAAAATCCTAAGAAGTTGGAACCACGGTTGAGGTTATGCCTCTTTGTAGGCTACTCCAAAGGTACACGAGGGGGTTACTTCTTATGATCCATTGGAAAATAGGGTGTTTGTTTCCATGAACGCTACTTTCCTAGAGAAGGATCATATAAGGGAGCACAATCCACGTAGTAAAGTCATGTTACGTGAGCTTTCCAACGAAACTACTAAAATTTCAACAAGAGTTGTTGAAGGGCCTGCTTCATCAGCAAGGGTTGTTGATGATAGTTCATCTAGTAGGTCGGTTCACCTCAAGAGTTGAGGGAACCAATATGTAGTGAGAGGGTTGCGAATCCACCCGTTCGCTATCTGTGTTTCACAGAAATCCTAGCTATGGTAGTAGATGGCGACATTGAGGATCCGTTGTCTTATCAGAAGGCAATGGAGGATATAGACTAGGATGAATGGGTCAAAGCCATGGATCTGGAGATGGAGTCGATGTACTTCAACTCTGTATGGGATCTTGTAAATCAGCCTGATGGGGTAAGACCTATAGGTTATAAATGGATCTACAAGTGCAAATGGGGTGCTAATGGGAAGGTGCAAACCTTCAAGGCTCGACTTGTGGCAATGGGTTATACCTAGGTGGAGGGAGTTGACTATGACTTTCTCACCTATTGCCATGTTGAAGTCGATCCGCATCCTCCTGTCCATTCCCACTTATTATAATTATGTGATATGGCAAATGGACGTTAAGACGACCTTTCTAAATGGCAATCTTGAGGAAGCCATATACATAGTGCAACCCGAGGGATTCATTGCCCAAGGTTAAGAGCAAAAAGTTTGCAAACTGAATTGGTCCATTTATGGGCTAAAATAGACATCTCGATCTTGGAACATTCAGTTTGATACTGCGATTAAATCATATGGCTTTGACCAAAATGTTTCTACTAGAAGATTGCAACGGTTAGTAGTTTTATTAGTATTGTATGTAGACGATATTCTACTCATTGGGAATGATGTAGGTCTACTGACTGTAATTAAGAACTAGCTAGTGACCCAATTCCAAATGAAAGATTTGGGAGAGACTCAGTTTGTTCTGGGTATACAGATCTTTCGAGATCGTATGAACAAAGTGCTAGCACTGTCTCAGGCATTTTACATTGACAAGATGTTATTCAAGTACTCAATGCAGGACTCCAAAAGGGGCCTACTGCCATTTTGATTTTAAAACTGAAAAATTTAATTTTATAAATTAAATTTTAAATGAAACTAACTAATTTAATATCAAATATTAAATTAATTTTTATACATATCCATCTTTATATATTTAAATATAAATTCTCCTATTCCATTTAATTCTCAAATTAAACACGTAGTTATATCTCATATAATTACTAATTCCCTTAATTCTAATTTAAATGTTTCAAATTAACTTATCACGCTATTCTAGAGCTAGTCCAATTACGAGCTAGTAGGGGGACTTCGCAGACCTACAGATCATGGGCTCCAACGATCCGAGATTAATTGGCTAAACTCATTAGACCAGATTAATCCTCATTCGTTTAACTAATGGGTCACTCCACTAAAGCCCATATTTGCACTCCTCTCACTGTAGATATACTATGTCCACATGATTTAACCATAATCAACAAGTTGACCCTTCACAGGCTGTTTGTCATAACGGTTGGGTCAAATATCTGTTTTACTCCCAAGATTATGTCTTATTCCTCAAGTTTTTACTGATCCTTTAATGAGCAACTGCTTTGTGATCCAATCACTAATCCAAACTCTCTCAGGCCAGTGAGAGGGTGGGGCCCCTTGTTCAAGACCTGGATTCAGTACTAGAGAGAACAACCTTTCTTCTATCCCTAAATTGGGTAGGTGTGAACTCCGTCTTGCACCTTATGTCCTCAGCTATCTATTAGGTCTTCCCCTGAAATGGGAGGCTTATTGAGCCAGCGCTGTTGAGCCAACTCTCACCTATGCAAATCTAAGGATAATCCCAAATAAACAGAAGTTCATAGTTAGCTCAGGATTAAGATCGAGTTACCTAGGTCAACTAAGTGAAATAGTTAGTCTTATACAGTAAAACGTTATAAAGTAAGAGTGACTTATTTCTTGGTCCGATCTTATACAAACTCAATGCATAGGACACCTTCATTCCTCATGTCATAACATGTACGAATTAGGATCACATCGTATGTAGCACTTTACAACTCTTTGTAACAACTACAGAGTAGGCCGCATCTAATAGTATTACCAGAATAAGGTACCCGACCTTATTCATGTACTATAGATCCTTTTGTCTATTTATTTGTACCTGATTCACTTTTATGTCTCCACATAAAGTCCAAGTACTCATGTAATAGTCATGGGTCTTAGCTTATTAGATTTAGAATTTTATACCACTTATTAAATCAATAATAAGTTTATTGATTATAGAAAATGTTTATCATTTTACAAATTGCGAGTTTTAGGACATTAAACCCAACATGAAGAACATCCTCAGGTATCTTCGGAGAATGAGAAACTACATGCTCGTGTATGGGTCTAGGGATTTGATCCTTACTAGATACACGAATTCTGACTTTCAGACTAATAAGAACTCTTGCAAGTCCACTTCAGGGTTAGTTTTTACTATTAATGAAGGAGTTGTAGTATGGCGAAGCACTAAGGAAGGGCGCATCGTCGACTCCACGATGGAAGCCGTGTATGTAGCAGCTTGCAAAGCTACTAAGAAGGCATTCTGGCTCAAAAAGTTTCTGACAGAGCTGGAAGTTGTTCCATATATGTCTAGGCTCATCACCCTCTAATGTGATAATAGTTGTGCTGTGGCGAACTCTAAGGAGCCCAGAAGTTACAGGCGCGGAAAAAACATAGAGCAGAAGTATCACCTAATCCACGAGATAGTGCATCAAGGAGACGTGATCATCATGAAAATCTTGTTGGAGCACAACATTGCTGACCTGTTTAGGAAGGTTCTCACGGCTACAGTGTTTGAGGGTCACCTTCAGAGCATGGGTCTATGGGACCACCTGCGGCTGGACTAGGGCAAGTGGGAGATTTTATTATACTGGGCATTAGTTTCCTAGTTTATTGTTTTGTACTAGTTTTTGTACACCCCACTCGCTTTAGGACAAGTGGGAGATTGTTGGGGATGATGCTCTAAAGTCTCGTGTCCTGTAGTTTGTAAACAGTTTATATGAACGCTTGTAATGTATAATATATGATATTTACTTCACTTCTTGACTTTGCATATTGGATATTTTATTTTCTTTACCACAAATCAATAAACTAAAATCCCTGGTTTTCATTATGTAACTTAAATATGTATGTGGTGACATACAAGTGGATCATGTCTTAAGTGACAACCAAAATGATCTGTAGTATATGGATATAGGAGGGAAACCTTATCTTGGTAATGCTACGGACGCGACCGACTTTGTGGAACAAGTTACAAGTGTTATGACTTACTACAGATGGTCTGATCCTGATCATTCATGTGAGGATGTGCGAGCAGGGGCATCCTATACAAAAGAGTTTGTATAAGACCTGACCACGAAGTATTAACGTCTCGTTATATAACACCGTTCATGATAGAGACTTCACTTCACTAGGATGACCATAGGTAACATAACCTCAATCCTGAGTAAATTGGGAACTCCTGCCATTGAGGACAGTCCTTTGATTTGCATGGGTACGAATGGCCAGGTTGCCAACTCAAACCTACCTCTTTGGGGATTCATCTGATTTAGGAGCTGGGAACTCAGCTACACAAGATAGAATTCATTCTTTCTCCGAAGAGGGGTAAGTAGATAAATTTCTCCCTTAAGGGCTAATCCCGGGGCTTGAACGATATAGCACCACACACCTTCCCATGGGCCAAGAGGTGTTTACACATAGTAGGACTATGTTATCTTGTTCATTAGAGGGATAAGTGGTACTTAAGGAGTAAGATGTAACTATAGGGGCAAAATGGTAAATTGGCTTAGCTGTACTTACGAGCATCTGTGAAGGGTTATCGTACTCATGATTGGTTATATCCGATGGACCCAGAAATATATCTGTGGTAAGAAGAGTTCAATTGTTGGTCTTTAATGGAATGCCTGGTGTTAACAGATGGTGGATCTCGTGACTAAAGAGTTTAGTCAGTTATTCACGTACCGTTGGAGTTTTGAGCCATAGGTCCATCCCTTGGTACCTTGGATAGAAGTTGAGAATCAGTTTTTGGGTCAGGTTGAAATGTTCAAATTGACAAGAGGGAGTACGATTATATATCATATAATTGAACTGGTTAATTATATATGATATAATTAACTTTATGTATGAGATACATTAATTTGGAGGAAATTAGATATAAATATGATTTATATCAGGAGAAAACACTATGGTTGATATATGATATCAAACTATAGGTTATGAATATAATATGATTATATTTATTACTATTTTATTTGGACATTTATGTGATAATTGCACGACGTTTTCTCTGTAATCATATGATATTGGGAAATCGAATTCGGTTTTTTAACTGAAGAATAAAATGAAAATGGTTTACATTTTGAAAAGATATCGCATATTTACTCATGGAGTGTTTTGCAAGAGATCGCTTAGTAATTCAAAGCCTATACGATAGTGCCAGTTTACTAGACGATCACTTACACTTGTGCGCGCTTCTCTAAACGATTGCTTACGCTTTACTATACGACCGCTTAGCGTCGGAGCTTTACTTTAAAGAAAGAATCTTTAACCCCCTCCGAGACATTTCCCAGATCTTTCGGTTCTCCTATGATTGACTCAAAGGTGGCTTTGCTTATTGGCTTAGCTTGTTGCTCACTACTGTACCTGTCTCTTATACACATCTAGATGTGTATAAGAGACAGAGGCTACCTTGGTATTATCGATGTGAGAATCCAGAGGGTGGGCTCTCTGTGGACTTGGGTTGAGGAAGAAGACGGAGGAAACAACAATTGTGTAAACGATTGAGCAAATGGGAAATGGCAGAACCTATCGTATAGGTCGATGCCCAATCATTTAGAAAAAACTAAGCAATCGTCTAGCAAAAACTAAGCGATTGTTTAGCTCATCATTTAGCTAAGTGTCTGTCGCCTACAAACACTACATGATTGTTTACCTTATCCAAGCTGTCGCTTATTAAATCTTATTTACTTGACAACTTCCATGAGATTATTCCGAGAGAGAAAAATCTCAAGAAACAAAATTTCAAAACTTACTAAAATTAGGAAAACAATTTTCTTTTTATCTCACGGTTACCATGAAACCACCAATAACCTCCCACTCAATTGGTTATTAGAGAAAAAGAATTAATTATCCAATAATTAATATTATTATAAATATAAATGATAACCAACTTATCATACTATATTTATAATCTATAGTTTTAATATTTCATCTCATGAAACATATAAGCCGTAGCTCTTTTTCTATTCAATTGTGCTTAATGTAAACATTAATCCTCCACTAGATGTATCTCATACATCATACCGATCATATCATATAGAATCGAATTACCTCTTGGCAATTTAAACACTTCAAATCAACACCAAGAACTGATCCTCAACTGAATCCATTGAGCTACCAAGGGGACCTTATGGACCTGTAGCTCGAAGCTCTATCGGTATGTGAATAACTGATCAAACTTTTTAGTTACGGGATCTACCATCTGTTAACTGCCAGGCACATCACTAAAGACTAACAGCTGAACTCTCCTTACAACAGATATATTATGTGTCCATCTTAACCAATCAGCAGTGTGACAACCCTTCACAAATCGCTTGTAAGTACAGCTCAGCCAATAATCGTTATGCTCCTGTAGTTACATCTAACTCCTTAAGTACCATTGAATCCTCTAATGAACATAATGAAGGATCTCATACCGAGAGTTCCATGAGTGGGTTTAGATCGTTCCGATTTCATAGTGACCGAAACATAAACGATATATATTCCATACAAACAGTTATCCATAGTAAACTCATAATCGGCATGCACAAAATACAAACAAAACATAAGGTAAGGGTTTACACCAAATGAAGACTGTCTTCGTGTGTGTGAACCCAAAGCAGTGGAAAACTTCCCATCGATCTACCAACACCCGGCGAGTTTGTCGACTGTAACTGCACGATCCAAATGTACAGAATACTGCCGTGGGGACAACACCACCACAAGGGAAACTCGGGTATCCTCGGCGTCAAAAACCCAAAGAGTGGGCTCTAGTGAGTTTGGTAGAGGACGGAGGAGAAGACGTCGTGTAGACGATAAGTGCACGCGAGAAGAACTCTGCTACCGTATAGCGGAGATGCTTATCGTATAGTAGAGCTACACGGTCGTTTAGGAAAAACTGAACTATCGTTTAGGAAAGTGGTATACGATCGTTTAGAGAACATGTGAACTAGACGATCATTTAGACGAATGAGCTTCTATCGTATACGCTCTCACGATCTCTCTTTCACGGATTCTTTTAGGCGTGCGCGTTACGAATTGCACGATTTAATTCTTTTTTTTTCATCAAATGAAAACGATTTTCAAAGTTTTAACTCGCTGGTTACCATAACCTTCGCAGCCTCATCTTCCCTCGTCCGAACATGGATTAATTGATTAATTATTAAATAATTTATCAATTAATTTTATTAATAAATATAATCATATTATATTTATATCCTATAGTTTGATATCATATATCTACTATAGTATTTTTTCTCTACTTGATATAATTCATATTTATATCTAATTTCCTCCAAAATAATGTATCTAATACATTAGCCAATTATATCATATATAATTAACGAGTCTAATTATATCATATATAATTGAACTTCCTCTTGTCAATTTGAACATTTCAAATTAACACAAACACTGGTTCTCGACTTTATCTAAGCTACCTAGGTGACCTAATGGACCTGTGGCTCGAAGCTCTAACGGTACGTGAATAACTGACTAAACTCTTTAGCCACGAGATTTACCATCCGTTAACTGTCAGTGATTCCACTAAAGACCAACAGCTGAACTCTTCTTACCACAAATATATTTCTGTCTCCATTGGATATAACGAATCATGAGTACGATGACCCTTCACAGATGCTCGTAAGTACAATTGGGCCAATTTACCATTTTGCCCTTGTAGTTACATCTCACTCCTTAAGTACCACTGATTCCTCTAATGAATAATACAACATAGTCTAACTATGTGTGAACACCTCTCGAGCCAAGAGAAGGTGTGTGGCGCCACATCGTTGAAGCCCCAAAATCAGTCCTTAAGAGAGCCATCTATCTACTTACCCCTGCTTCGGTGTTGTGGGCCACATCGTTTGAAGCCCCAAAATCAGTCCTTAGAGAGCCATCTATCTATTACCCCTGCTTCGGGAAGGAGTGAATTCCATCTTGTGTAGTTGAGTTCTCAGCTCCCAAATCAGACGAATCCCCAAAATGGTAGGTTGAATCGGCGACTTGGCCACTCGCACCCATACAAATCAAAGGACCGCCTTCAATGGCAGGAGTTCTCAACTCACTTAGGATTGAGGTCATGTTACCTATGGTCATCCTAGTGAAGTGAAGTCTCTATCATGAATGGTGTTATATAACGAGACATTAACACTTCGTGGTCAGGTCTTATACAAACTCTTTGTATAGGATGCCCCTGCTCGCATGTTGCCAACACGAATGATCAGGATCAGACCATCTGTGGCAAGTCACAACACTTGTGATTATTCCACAAAGAGGGCCGCGTCCGTAGCATTACCAGGATAAGGTTTCCCTCCTATATCCATATACTACAGACCATTTTGGTTATCACTCACGACATGATCCACTTGTATGTCACCACATACATGCTTGAGTCACATATAGATAACTAGGGATTTTATGTTTATTGGTTTGTCGTAAAGCAAATAAAACAAATAATCGAGCAAAACAACAAGATGTGAAGTAAATATCATATATTAACAATCACAAGTGTTTGTATATACTGTTTACAAACTACAGAACATGAGACTTTAGGGCATCAACCCCAAAAATCTCCCATTTATCCTAAAGCGAAGTGGGGTGTACAAAGAAACTTAGTACAAAACAATAAACTAGGGTACATAAAAGCCAGTACAATAATCTCCCACTTACGTAGTTCAGCTACGGGCGATCTTGTAGACCCATGCTCCGTAGGTGACCCTCAAACACTGTAGTCATGAGAGCCTTCGTAAACGTGTCAGCAACATTGTGCTCCAAAGCGATCTGCGTAACGACACGTCCTCTCGATGCACTATCTCGCAGATCAGATGATACTTCTGCTCTATGTGTTTACCGCACCAGTGACTCCTTGGCTCCTTGGAGTTCGCCACTGCCCCACTATTTTCATAATAGAGGGTAATGGGCCGAGACATATCTGGAACAACTTCCAGGTCTGTCAAGAACTTTCTGAGCCACACGACCTCCTTAGCAGCTTCGCAAGTCGCTACGTACTCCACCTTCATAGTGAAGTCGACGATGCACCCCTACTTAGTGCTTCGTCAATACAGCTCCTCCATTAAGAGTAAAGATTGACCCTGATGTGGACTTGCGAGAGTCCTTATCAGTTTGAAAGTCAGAATCCGTGTATCCTGTAACGATCAAATCCCTCAAACCATACATGAGCATGTAGTTCCTCATTCTACGAAGATACTTGAGGATGTTCTTCACTATAGTTCAGTGACCCTGGCTTGGGTTAGACTGATACCTACTGAGTACGCCCACAGCATAACAAGATGTCTGGACGAGTATAAAGCATCGCGTACATTAAACTGCCAACGACAGACGCATATGAGACCCATCTCATTTCCTCAACCTTTTGAGGCATCTTAGGACACATTTCCTTAGACAAAGTGACTCCATGCCTGAATGACAGTAGCCCCTCTTGGAGTCCTGCATCAAGTACTTGAGCAATATCTTGTCAATGTACGATGCCCGAGACAGTGCTAGCACTTTGTTCTTACGATCCCGAAAGATCTAGATACCTTGAACAAACCGAGCCTCTCCCAAATCTTTCATTTAGAATTGGGTCATAGCAGTTCTTAACTGCAGTCAGTAGACTTACATCATTCCAATGAGTAGGATATCGTCTACATACAAACATTAAGAAGACTATTGAAACGTTGATGATCTTCTTGTAGACACAAGGTTCATCAATGTTTTGGTTAAAGCCATATGATGATCGCAACATCAAATCGTATGTTCCAAGAATCTAGATGCCTATTTCAGTCCATAAATTGAACCGATTCAGTTTGCAAATATTTTGCTCTTGACCTTGGGCTATGAATCCTCGGGTGCACCAATATAAATGGTCTCCTCAAGGTTTTCATTCAGAAAGCTGTTCTTGACGTCCATTTTTCTAGATCTCATAATTATAATAAGCTGCAATGGACAGGAGGATGCGGATCGACTTTAACATGACAATAGGCGAGAAAGTCTTTTCATAGTCGACTCCCTCTACTTGGGTAGAACCCTTTGCTACAAGACGAGCCTTGAAGGTCTGTATCTTCCCATCAGCACCTCGTTTGCACTTGTAGATCCATTTACAACTATAGGGCGACCCATCAGGTTCATCTACAAGACCCATACTGAGTTGAATACATGACTCCATCTCGAGATCCATGGCTTGACTCA
>NC_052353.1:18732163-18814837 GCF_009727055.1 Benincasa hispida | reverse complement strand
GGGAAGGAGTGAATTCCATCTTGTGTAGTTGAGTTCTTCAGCTCCCAAATCAGACGAATCCCCAAAATGGTAGGTTTGAATCGGCGACTTGGCCACTCGCACCCATACAAATCAAAGGACCGCCTTCAATGGCAGGAGTTCTCAACTCACTTAGGATTGAGGTCATGTTACCTATGGTCATCCTAGTGAAGTGAAGTCTCTATCATGAATGGTGTTATATAACGAGACATTAACACTTCGTGGTCAGGTCTTATACAAACTCTTTGTATAGGATGCCCCTGCTCGCATGTTGCCAACACGAATGATCAGGATCAGACCATCTGTGGCAAGTCACAACACTTGTGATTATTCCACAAAGAGGGCCGCGTCCGTAGCATTACCAGGATAAGGTTTCCCTCCTATATCCATATACTACAGACCATTTTGGTTATCACTCACGACATGATCCACTTGTATGTCACCACATACATGCTTGAGTCACATATAGATAACTAGGGATTTTATGTTTATTGGTTTGTCGTAAAGCAAATAAAACAAATAATCGAGCAAAACAACAAGATGTGAAGTAAATATCATATATTAACAATCACAAGTTTTGTATATACTGTTTACAAACTACAGAACATGAGACTTTAGGGCATCAACCCCAACAATCTCCCATTTATCCTAAAGCGAAGTGGGGTGTACAGAAAACTTAGTACAAAACAATAAACTAGGGTACATAAAAGCCAGTACAATAATCTCCCACTTACGTAGTTCAGCTACGGGCGATCTTGTAGACCCATGCTCCGTAGGTGACCCTCAAACACTTGTAGTCATGAGAGCCTTCGTAAACGTGTCAGCAACATTGTGCTCCAAAGCGATCTGCGTAACGATCACGTCCTCTCGATGCACTATCTCGCAGATCAGATGATACTTCTGCTCTATGTGTTTACCGCACCAGTGACTCCTTGGCTCCTTGGAGTTCGCCACTGCCCCACTATTTTCATAATAGAGGGTAATGGGCCGAGACATATCTGGAACAACTTCCAGGTCTGTCAAGAACTTTCTGAGCCACACGACCTCCTTAGCAGCTTCGCAAGTCGCTACGTACTCCACCTTCATAGTGAAGTCGACGATGCACCCCTACTTAGTGCTTCGTCAACTACAGCTCCTCCATTAAGAGTAAAGATTGACCCTGATGTGGACTTGCGAGAGTCCCTTATCAGTTTGAAAGTCAGAATCCGTGTATCCTGTAACGATCAAATCCCTCAAACCATACATGAGCATGTTAGTTCCCATTCTACGAAGATACTTGAGGATGTTCTTCACTATAGTTCAGTGACCCTGGCTTGGGTTAGACTGATACCTACTGAGTACGCCCACAGCATAACAGATGTCTGGACGAGTATAAAGCATCGCGTACATTAAACTGCCAACGACAGACGCATTATGGACCCATCTCATTTCCTCAACCTTTTGAGGCATCTTTAGGACACATTTCCTTAGACAAAGTGACTCCATGCCTGAATGACAGTAGGCCCCTCTTGGAGTCCTGCATCAAGTACTTGAGCAATATCTTGTCAATGTACGATGCCCGAGACAGTGCTAGCACTTTGTTCTTACGATCCCGAAAGATCTAGATACCTTGGACAAAACCGAGCCTTCCCAAATCTTTCATTCATCCCAATCGACATCCTCCACTGCCTTTTTATAAGACAACGGATCCTCAACGTCTCCATCTGCTACCATAGCAAGGATTTCTATGATACCCAGATAGCGAATGGGTGGGTTCACAACCCTCCCACTACGTTGAGGTTCCCTCAACTCTTGTGGTGGAACCAACCTACTGGATGAACTCTTATCAATAACTCTTGTTGATGTAGCAGGCTCTTCAACAACTCTTGTTGAAGTTTCAGTAGATTCATTAGAAAGCTCACGTAACACGACTTTGCTTCGTGAACTGTGCTCCCTTAATCCTTCTCCAGGAAAGTAGTATTTGTTGAAACAAACACCCTATTTTTCGTCGGATCATAAAAATAACCCCTTCGTGTACCTTTGAGGTAGCCTACAAAGAGGCACAACTTCGACCGTGGTTCCAAGTTCTTAGGATTAACCTCAAGCACATGTGCAGGGCAACCCCAAATGCGAAAATGACATAAACTAACTTTACTCCCATCCCCCTACTTCAAAGGTGTTCTTGCAACACTCTTGGAGGGAACACAGTTGAGTATGTATACCGCAGTCTCCATAGCGAAACCCCAAAACGAGTCCGGTAAGGAAGCGTAACTCATCATCGAACGAACCATGTCTAATAAGGTCCTATTTCTCCTATCTGCTACACCATTCTGCTGAGGTGTACCTGGCGTTGAGAGTTGGAAAACGAATTCATGTTCTATAAATAGTCCTGGAATGCATTGTTAAAAAAATCTCCACCTCGACCTGATCGAAGTGTTTTAATCCGTCTATCTAATGAGTTTTCAACTTCAGCCATGAACTCTTTGAACTTTTCAAAGGATTTAGACTTCCATTGCAAAAGATAAACATACCCATACCTGAAGTAATCATCAGTAAAACTGATAAAATACTCATAGCCACCTTGGACTCGCACATTCATAGGACCACAAAGGTCAGAATGTACTAACTCAAGAGGCTCTTTGTCTCTAAAACCTTTTCTAGTAAAAGGTCGTTTAGTCATCTTACCCTCAAGGCAAGATTCACACACAGGTAAAGAATTTTCTTCTTACTCACTTAAAGCCTATTCTTCACAAATCTCTCAATCCTATTGAGATTGATGTGCCCTAAACATAGATGCCAAAGTTGGGCATTTTCTTTTGGAGAAATTCGTTGACGTTTTGATTGAGTTATGACAGTTCTAAAAATTTCAGTATTATGAAGGGAATTAATGGCTAACGGCCTTAACACATAAAAATTTGATTCCAGATTTGCTGTGCAAATAAAAATACCATCTTTATGAATAAACGCTTTACTCAAATTGAATGAAACAGTGTATTTACATTACAATAAACACTTTACAAAAATAAGTTTCCTTTTTAGTTCAGGAACAATATATACATCATTTAAAATTAGAAACCTATTCTATAAAGTCAACTGGAGCTCTCCCACTGCCACAACTGAGATGACGTGCCCGGTGCCTACTCGCATCGTCATCTCACCAGCCTCTAGTTGTCGCCAAGATTTAATCCCCTGAAAAGAAGAACAAACATGGTTAGTGGCGCTTGAATCAATTATCTAGGCAGAATCATCATTTTCTACTAAACAAGTTTCAAGCACAAGTAAATCATATTTACTTTTATCCGCCTTGGCCTTAGCCTTGGTTGCTTTCTTCTCCTTCAGATACCAAGGACAGTTTCTCTTCCAATGTCCTTCTTGGTTGCAATGGAAACACTTTCCGTTAGCAACTGGTGGACGTCTCCTTAGGGCGACAGGTGGTGGGTTAGCAAGTGACTTCCCTTTTCCCTTACCACCATTCTTCTTCTTCCCCTTTGCAGAGTTAGAAGTAGAAGGTGCAGACTTTGTTCCTGAGGTCGAACCTTCTATGGAACATCCTTGAGGATGAAGCAACATTTGCCTCACCCTTCTGCCTCTCCTTACTTTTCAGTAAAGATTGGTATGTCTGTAACTCGTTGAGGAGAGTTGTAAGGTTATATTTCACTTTGTTAAGAATCACATTGCTAACAAAGTGTAGGAAGCTCTCTGGCAAAAGATGCAGGATTATGCTAACCTGGCTCTGATACCATTTGAAGGATCTCATACCGAGAGTTCCATGAATGGGTTTAAATCGCTCCGATTTCACAGTGACCGAAACATAAACGTATACATTCCATACAAATAGTTTATGCATATTAAATCTCATAATCGACATGCTCAGAATACAAACAAAACATAAGGTAAGGGTTCATATAAAATGGAGACTGTCTTCGTATGTGTGAACCAAAAGTAGCGAAAAACTTCCCACCGATCTACCAGCACCTGGCGAGTTTGTCGACTGTAACTGCACGATCCGAACGTACACGAACAATGCCGCGGGGACAACACCACAAGGGAAACCCAGGTATCCTCGATGTCAAAAACCCAAGAGTGGGCTCTAGTGAGTTTGGTAAAGGACGGAGGAGAAGTCGTCGTGTGACGATAAGCGCATGCGAGAAGAACTCTGCTATTGTATAGTGGAGATGCTTTCATATAGTAAAGCTACACGATCGTTTAGGAAAAAATGAACGATCGTTTAGGAAAGTGGTATACTAGACGATCGTTTAGACGAATGAGCTTTTATCGCATAGGCTCTCACGATTGCTCTTTCATGGATTCTTTTGAGTGTGCACAATACGAATTGCACGATTTAATTCCTTTTTTTTCATCAAATGAAAACAATTTTCAAAGTTTTAACTTGCCGGTTACCATAACCTTTGCAGCCCCATCTTCCCACATCGAAATGTGGATTAATTGGTTAATTATTAAATAATTAATCAATTAATTTAATTAATAAATATAATCATATTATATTTGGAAACTTCTTACAGCCTTTACACTTGTTGGAGGTAGGAGTTTTTCAATTGTTTCTATTTTTGCTTTATCCACTTCCAACCTGTCTCGAGATACCTTGTGCCCCAACACAATTCCCTCCTTCACCATAAAATGGCATTTTCCCTAGTTAAGAACGAAATTCATCTCCTTGCATACTTTCAGTATCTTCTCCAGGTTGGCAAGACAAACTTCGTATGTGTGCCCATAGATAGAGAAGTCGTCTATGAATATTTCGACAGAGTCCTCAAGATATTCTGAAAAGATGGCCATCATGCACATTTGGAACGTGCTCGGTGCATTGCAGAGGCCGAACGGAATGCGGCGAAAAGAGAAAGTTCCATATGGATAGGTGAATGTGGTTTTGTCTCTGATCTTCTGGAGCAATCATAATCTGGCAATACCGGACATTCCTATCCAGAAAGCAGTAGAAGTCATTTTCGGCCAGATGATCCAACACTTGGTCAATGAAAGGTAAAGAGAAATGATATTTCTTCGTTGCCACATTCAGCTTGCGTAGTCCATGTAAATACACCACCCGGGGATGGTTCTTGCGGTATCAACTCATTATTTTCGTTGGAAACTACCGTCATGCCATCTTTTTTTGGCATGCACTATACGGGGCTGAACCACGTGCTGTCTGCTATAGGATAAATAATGCCCACATCTAATCACTTGATGATCTCTTTTTTAACAACCTCTTTCATCGTAGGGTTGAGTCTGCGCTGATGTTCGATCGATGCCTTTTGGTTTTCTTCAAGACGAATTCGGTGCATACAGTATGCGGGGCTAATTCCTCGAATGTCTGCGAGCGTCCAACCAATCGCTGGCACATGTTTCCTCAGAATGCTCATCAACGCATTCTCCTAGTCTTCATTAAGTTAAGAGGAAATAATGACTGGTAGCTTTTCATTCTGCCCCAAAAATGCATATTTTAGGTGATTCGACAGGGTCTTCAACTCTATTGTTGGTGGTTCTTTCAGGGACGGTTGCATTGTTTTTCTTTCTTCATTTTCTGTTGACTTTTCTTCTTGGGTTACGATCATCTCATCTTCCTTGTTTGTTTTTTTCTATGATCACATTACATGTCACAATGGATGCGCTTGCATCCTCATCTTCATTTTCATTGTCAGGCTTTTCTTCTTCATTTAAACTTTGGTCGTAGTCAGATTCATGCAGGTCTTATTCGTCAGGAAACTTCATAGCACGGATGATGTTGAACTTGAGCTTCTGTCCATTTATGCTCAAAGTGATCTCTCTTTTGTGCACATCAATTTGGGCACGACCTGTTGATAAAAATGGTCGTCCTAGGATGATGGGCATATTTTTATCAGCTTCGTAGTCTAAGATGATGAAGTCGGCTGGTAATATAAATTTGTCGATGGTAACTAGCACGTCCTTCACCTTCCCCTCTGGATGCACCAGAGATCTATCTGCGAGTTGGAGAGTCATGGTCGTGGGCGCAAGTTGCCCCACATTCAGTTGCTTAAAGATCGATGAGGCATCAAGTTGATGCTGGCTCCACAATGCTTGCCCGATGTACAATCCTCCAATGGAGCAAGGTATAGTAAAGCTCCCAGGATCGCTCATCTTCGGTGGGATTATTGATTTTGAGCTTTGCATCAAAGCCACCGTGGAAAACTTACCAGTGCCCCTCTTCTTGGTTACCACATCCTTCAAAAACTCCGCGTATGCGGGCATCTCCTCAATCGCTTCACTGAACGAAATATTAATATGTAATTGTTTTAACATAGTCATGAAGCGTTGGTACTGTACCTCGTCATTCTTTTTCTTTCTGAGTTTTTGTGGGAAAGGTGGAAACTGTACTTTCATGGTCCCCTTTTCTGTTGGCTCTGAGGTGGATGCAACTTCTGGCTCTGTCGCTTCTTTTTCTCCTTCTTCTTCTCGAGTTACTGCAATCTCAGGTTCCAACGCAATTGGAGCAGTTCAGCTAAGCTCCTTCCTTTCTCCCTCCACAGTTTTTCCACTCCGCAATGTCATGACTTGACATTGCTCTTTACCTGATCCCTCTGGGTTGCGTGGGATTTCTGTTGAACTCGGCAGGGCCCCTTGCAGTCTGTTTTTTAGCTCGCTTGCAATCTGGCCCATCTATAATTCCAAGTTGCGGATGGACGTCGCTTGGTTCTGAAGCATAGTTTCGTTCTTCTCGATATACTGCTTCAACAAACTTTCCAAGGAGGAAGATTGCGGTGGTTGCAAACTACTGGCTTGACTGCTTATCTGACCGTCATTTCGCGGGAAGAATCCAGGTGGCCCTTCTTTTTGCGCCACAGATTGGAAATTTTGCTGCTGATTCTTCCACGTAAATTTTGGGTGGTTTCTCTACCCGGGGTTGTAGGTGTTAGAGAATGGATTATTTTTCACAAAATAAATAGACTGTGGGTTCTGTGGGCATTCTTCCATTGCGTGTACGTCACCGCAAGTCTCACATCTTGCGGTTTTGGGCTGCTGATCACGGTTCCTTGAATTGGGTTCATCATTGCAGTCATCTGACTCTGAAGTGAAGCGATAGAACCATTGTTTGCATCGTTATCCTTTATTCTCAGTCTAGCATTCTCAGTAGGTGAAAAATATTTCTTCATAAACTTCTCTAGGACCTGTTCCCATGAAGTGATCTCTCCGGGATCGAGGGAATACGCCCATTTTCTTGCCTGATCACACAAAAAAAAATGGAAACAAAGTTAGTCGAACTTCTTCGGTAGAGATGTTCAGGAACACAAAAGTGTTGCAAATTTTTATAAAGCTACAGAGGTGGGCGTGCGGGTCCTTGGCATGCCGTCCTCCGAATTGTCCTACAGTCTGGATCATCTGCAGCATCACCGGTTTCATTTCGAATCGGCTTCCATCAAGGGCAGGCCTCATGATTCCTGGAGAGAAATCGTAGAGGCTTTGTCGATGCATTAGTCCCGAATTGGCCTATTGCGATCGTTTTCCAGTAGGATTGGATTTGCCATGACGTTGTTTTCTTTTGGTGCTCTGTTTCCAGGCTGCTCCGCTATATCTTCTTTATCTGGTTGTTGTTTTTGGTGGCTGTCTCTTAATCATCTTCGGAACGTCCTCTCAATCTCTAGGTCGTAATTCACCAGAGATTGAGAGCTGCAAAGAAATCAAGAAAATTACTATTAGCACACTGATTTGCTGAAGTCCTCGACTATGGCACCAAAAACTTGATGCGTTATTTTATGAGGTGGAATTATGGATGAAATCGGTGATGGGAATGCGTTGAGCAAAAAGTTTTCTTAGTGGAATCCAAGTATAAACTCCACTGAGTTTCTTGGTAAGTCTAGGGTCGAACTCAAGGACTTGGGAAAATGATATGCGGTGGTAATTTCTCAGAAGACTTTGCAGTAACCAAATAAATTAAATAGTTATTTGGATTGTTGTTTGTGGTAACAAAAATAAACAAATGCAGCGGAGTTGCGAAAAGAGTTGATAATATGGAAGATGCGATGAGTATGCGGTGAACGGGTTGAGAAGGGGTTTGGCTAACACTTCCTAGGAGGCGTTCATGTTATGCGACCATGCAACACACATACAATAGCAAACCTTCTCTTGATACGAAGGCTACGGCTTCTAATACTAGAACACATGTGATATATGCGATGAGTCTATAGGACCTACACATAAGCCTCTATTCTTATCCATGCCATGACAAAATGACACACACACAAATAAGGCGACCACATAATATGATAACCTATCTCTAAGGTGCATGCAATGTAGGTTGGCAAACAGAGCTTATCTCTAAGTCCCTATCTCTTGTTTATGCAGATCTAATCTTGCTCTCTCAAGTCTAGATTCTAACCTAGCTCTCACAAGTCTTAGGTTCTTTCTTTAGACTCTCTCTCGAGTAGCTCTAAAGGGATGTTGGGCACAACATAAAACAAGATAATCGCAAGCAAAGAAGATCCTAGATCATGTTAGCTTAGTTCTTCTCAACCCATTCGACAAGTTTTGCTACTCATACGTGCTAAGAGAGTGAATAGATGTAGAATAAGAACTTCCATTGTATAAATAAAAAGTTGAAATACAAAAGAACAATGCAAGAAGAGAATAAAGAGCCTGGTAGCAATCTCTTGCTTCCCAGGCTTTTACAATGTCTTTTTTACTCTTGTTCAAAAGATAATCTCGCTTTCATGAGAGTCGGCCTACTCTCTGCTTTCCACGCCTCCGGGTTCTCTCTCGAGTTGCCCTAAGCGATCTTTCGGCGTCTCTTCCCCTCTCTCGCTCTGCCTTCTAAAAATAAAAGAAAACTATGAACAAGGCTATTCTAAGTAAAATTCTCTAACTCTTCGAACTTGCTGAACTCGCTGAACCCCTCTTCTGAAGGATGTCTTCGGTATTTATAAAGCTTCGGGGTGAAAGGCGGCTTCTCTCTTATGATTGTACAGATGGGATGGCTTTAATTCTCTGACTGATGTGCCAAATATTTGTCACCGAAAAGCTGAGTGTACTTGTTATCGTTAGCAGCTTGTCAACTTAATTTGGATTCGACCGTCTTCAGCTTTCTATCCCATCGTCATTAATTATGCTTTTCACCCATATGCGCCCACCAAGTTGCGCCGACTCTATGCGGCAATCCTTCTTGAGCAGATATTTGCGAGCACAAATCACTGCAAAGCCTTGCAGCAATGCTGTGCTCGACCATTGATTTTTTGTGATCGTGCTTTCTGCCCTGCGTTAACGCATATTTTGCATAAAAATACCAAAGTTAACTGTTCTTATGCGTTGAACGCATGCGATCGCAATGTTATGAACTTAATGCTTTTTGGACGCAATCTAACATATTTTATCAACGCAAATATTCATTGTTTAATAACTTAGCATTGTAATAACGTGCATTTCTGCCCGTTATCAATAGGACACACCGCTTGCATGTCCCCAACAAGAATGATCAGGATCAGACCATCTGTGGCAAGTCACAACACTTGTGACTATTCCACAAAACGGGTCGTGTCCGTAGCATTACCAGGATAAGGTTTCCCTCCTATATCCATATACTACAGACCATTTTGGTTATCACTCAAGACATGATCCACTTGTATGTCACCACATACATGCTTAAGTCACATACAGATAACCAGAGATTTTATATTTATTGGTTTGTGGTAAAGCAAATAAAAACAAATAACCGAGCAAAACAATGAGATGTGAAGCAAATATCATATATTAACAATCACAAGTGTTCGTATATATTATTTACAAACTACAGGACACGGGACTTTAGGGCATCAACCCCAACACATCCTAGTATGACTGAGTCCTCTTTTCCAAAGAGAAGCTGTGCCACTATATTCAAGCCCCGAAATCAATCCTTAAGGGAGCAATCTCTCTACTTATCCCTGCTTCGGGAAAGAAGTGAATTCCATCTTGTGGATTGAGTTCCCAGCTCTCAGATCAGACAAGTCACCAAAAAGGTAGGCATGTTGAGTTGGCAATCTGGCCACTCTCACCCATACTAATCAAAGGACTGCCCTCAAATGCAGAAGTTCCCAAAACACTCAGGATTGAGGTCGTGTCACCTATGGTCGATTAGGTGAGATGTAAGTCTCTAGTATCAACGGCGTTATATACAGAGTCTAGTCATCTCGTGGTCTGGTCTTATACAAACTCTTTGTATAGGACACCCCGCTTACACATCTCCACATGACTGGTCAGAATTTACCATCTGTAGCAGTTTACAACACTTACAAACCTCTACAAAGCGGGCTGTATCCGTAGTATCACAAGGATCAGGTATCCCACCTTAATCCTTATATTACAAACCTATTTAGGTTATCACTTAAGTCATGATCCACTTGTAATCACATAAATATGCTTAAGTTTACATAAGATAGCCATAGAGCTTTGTTTATTGGATATGAGTAAATGCCAGAATGAAATAACAATTATTTTATTCATCAAACAATGTGTATCAATACAAACAACGAGACTCCGGGAGAATTAGGACACCAATCCCAATAGCCTAAACGATCAAGCATCTTGACTATACGATAATCGTTGCCTTCTCCCACTTGCTTGATCGTTGTACATGATACCTTTTCCTCCTCCCTCTACCAAATCTGAACAGAGCCCGCACTTTAGATTCTCACTCTGAGAATATTAAGGGCTTCGAGTGGTGGTGTCGTCCCCTTCTCCTGCTGTTTGTGTGAAGACGTTCATGCTAGACATACGAGGTGTTGTTAAACGATTGCTTGTTGTTCTAGTAAGAGCGAGAGGAGTTTGTTCATGGAGAGAGTGAGATTTCAAGTGAAGAGAGTCTTCAACTGGTAAGTTTCTCGTTCTCTTGTATATTTATCTTGAAGCATGCCGGTAATTTAGTCGTTTAATGCATATCTGAATATGTGAATGTATATGTGGAAATTTTGTCAAAATGAATTGGAAAGATCCGCTTCCGCTCATAGGTACTCTTGTATAAGAGTTCCTTCATACATGTTCAAGCTACTTAAAATAACCCAAGATATTGTTTATTGGATTGAGTTAATGCAATCTAAATGTCGAATAAAATTATACCTTATTTTATTATGTAAATAATTTGTCCATACAATTTATAAACTATGAGAACCAAGAGATTTAGGACATCAATCCCAACACACAACGTGTTCACTAGGCTGTTCAGGCTGCTCGAAGTTACAACCTCTATTTCTCTCTACAACAGGCTTGATACGGTCGCATCGACCATCTTTTTTCCTTCTCAACTTCGGTCTTCTTCCCGAAACTGAAGCCACCTACCCCTTGTTTCGCCTTTCTTTCTCGTTCTCGATCCACGGCTTCCATATCTCTGTAAGTCCATTCTTCTTTCTCCCTTTCTTTTCGTTCCACTTTCTCCTTCTTCTTTTTCTCTTCTTCATCTTCGACTAGAGCCTATCTCAAAGGTTTATGGTTTCAATTCAAGACTTGTAGGTGTCACCGAGTCTCTTATCAAGGAGAAATTTGTGTTGTTTTGTGTTGGCTGTTGAGCTATTTGGGAAGTGTCATTAATCCCTTTGTATTTTTTTGACTGCTTCATTTCTAAACACTTCTTTTAATATTAAACAAAATTGAGTTGACTGGGAAAGTTTTGAGGACTAAATAAACTAGTCTAAATATTTGAAAAGTAAGTGCATTTTATATTGGTATGGTTCAAATCCACAACATGAAGTTAAACCAAAGCGAATCCAATGGAATTTCAATATATGTGTTTAATACCTTCTATAAATATACATCGCAATAATTTAGACCAATGTGTTGAAGAACTAGGAAGGGGGTGAAATTTTGTGGTGTGATGGAATTTTTAGTTTATCTTTCTGCGAAGCAAAACGACGTAACACAAGTGACACAAATTTTCTTCCTCCACTATAAAGTTTCATTTGGATTGCAAATATTGTTTCATGGATATGAATATTAAATATATTGTTTCATGGATATGGATATTAAATATATGACTTAAATGTCTGAATTTTAAATATTAGAAATAATTAAGATATGTGTTTGGAAATGCAAGATAATTAATGTCTTAAAATTATAAATTTTAGCTACCTATCCTAAATTCCAATAACTAATGTAGACACACATTAAATTTAACATCTTTTAAAATATTGTTATATTAGTTGGTTATTTAATTATTTAAAATAAAAATAAAAAATAATTTTATTATAGACATTAAAATATTGGTATATTAATTAGTTATTTAATTATTTAAAATAAAAATAAAAAATGATTTTATAATAGACATTAATTAAAATTAAATAAATTTAAATTGATTCCTAAAATTAATTAAATAAATATAAACTAATCAGAATATTAATAATTAATAAGAAATATTGTACTAAATAGTTAAGATAATATAAAATATTAGTTGAAATTTATTAAGTATAATTAATATATATTTATATCTAATAATTTACTAATTAATTATGGTATATATTTACTATTCATCTCTCAAATATAAAAATCTCATAGGTATGGAGAGTACTAAAAAACCTATGTCACATGTATTTTAAAGTTTTATAGAATGATATCCTGGAATTCGAAAAATGAAATATTGTAAAATAAACAAGAATAATAGATGTGTATATGAAATCCCATAATAAAACTTGTGAAACAATAAAACCGTAAAAGTACATATCTTTTTTCGAAGCTTCTTAATAACTTTGAATAAAAATATATTTTTTTCCAACCGTTTTTAAAATATCTTCGATAAAGAATAATATGTTTTTCAAATGATTTTAATATACTTTGATAAATTGTGTATATATATATTTTAAGAAAGATGTTTGATAACATTGGATACAAAATAGATGTCTTCAAAGTTTTTTTTCTTAAACAAATATTTCATAAAGATAATATATTTTTCAAAGGTCTATAATGATTTTTGATAAATGTATAACTTTAAAGGTGATAACTGGTAAAAAATACAAGTTATTGTAGTCTTTTATTTAGAATTATGAGGGCTAACAAGTATAATATGCGATGATTATACTAAGAATTCATGTGAAAAGTGAGCTTGCGTCGATTAGTATGGAAAATTTATGCTAATCCAATATTATGTGTTATTCTGCGTCAAAATGTCTTATTTTTATAACTATCGCAGGAATCGATTGCATGTAGTGAATCTCAGACCATTGCAAGGGTGATCTCATGCGTTCATCGCATGGATGTCGCGGCTACAAAGTAATAACCATGATAGAAGGGTGATCACAAGGTTGGTGGAATGTGATGGTACTTCGGCAACCAAGTATGAACGCATACCTTGGGAGTATCAAAAAGATGATGTTGCCATTTCACCTACCGCGCCGTTAGTGGTAGAGATTTAGAACGGGACCATCGCACCGTTAATGACAGATTCAGAACGGGACCATTAATGCTGTTGGCGATTGAGCTCTATAAATAGAGCCTCAGAGCCCAATTTCAAGGTATCCGAGCTTCTGTCTTAAGGTAGATCCTTGTGATCATAGATGAGAGCGTGAAAAGACATCCTTTGAGAGTTCTTTATTCCTTCATCCATTCCGAGTGATGACTGGAGCTTTGCCGGAGAAAGATCTCGAGAGAGACTACTCCACTGCCCATCCATGAAACCACCAGCAGCCTTGACACACATCTGATGGAAGTAAGAGATTACCTACATCTAGCCCTCCACTTCTCTTCTTATCTCTGTATTATATTACATTTTGGCTTATGACATTAATACATTTTGTAATCGATGCATCTCTTTATTTCCTTCGACTCCATCTTCATTAACTTCTTCTTTATCATCTCTTACTTTCATTGCAACGAACTAAGTAAGATTGCAAGAGTATCACATACTCAATCATGCAACATAGACATATGAAGCATGTAACAAACCATCGAGAGGTGTGCTTTGCGCGAGTATAGTGAGTAAATCCTTTTTGCTTAGTGTGAGGTTGTAGTAACGCTTGTCTATGAGTGGTCACAATGCTTATCTATGAGCTAATCAGCAGTGACTAATTGCCCGAGAGGGTAAGTAGTGGAACTCACAAAGTAAGTAGTGTTCCTAGAGATAGGAATAATCTTATGTTCAACCATGCTTTATGTGATCATCTTGTCTTATGAGTGCATCATTCATCATTTGGACATACTTGGGAGAGTAGTCTAAAGACAAAATCTAGGCTTGGGAGAGTTAGATTGGATCGCATAAACAAGAGTAGAAACTTAGGAATAAATTCTATCTGCTATTTACACATCGCTTGCGCCTTAGAAATAGGATATAATGGTATGCGGTCATCTTGTCTTATGTGCGCATAAGCAAGAATAGAAACTTAGAAATAAGTTCTATCGACATTTTCGCATATGCATCGCATGCGTATATTTATGTATAGCATGATCGCATAACTTGTGCTGACTGGGATTACCCTTGAGATTAAGCTTAGTGATGTGGTGAATTTATCCTCTCCACCATTTTATCTATTTTTTCATGCATCTTATTACACGTTAACAGTTGCTGCGTCTCTACCAATTCTCATAGTCATACTTCCATTGCTCAATCTGTTCAGTTAGGAGTAGGAGTAGCACATAGTTCTTTTAACTTCATTATTCTTTTATTCATTGCTGCAAATACATTATTTTGCAACATTTAGTTACAAGTCCCTGAGTTCGACCTCGGATCACCCTGAGAAACTTGCATTCTCATTATACTTGGTGAGAAAGCAAGAAAACTTGTGGCAGGAACGCATGGTCATCACATATATTCTTAAACGCATCTTGCATATTTCTTAGTCCAACGCATGACCATCGACGCATGGAGATCAACGTATATCATAAGATGCACGCATATTTACACTCCATTTTTCATGCATCAAAAAGCGTTTAATAAATTTCAATAAAAGATAATATACTTTTCAAAAGGTTTTTAATGTCGTGTGATAAATGCATACTTTTCTTCAAATGTGTTTAATAATTTTCAATAAGTGGTTGATATTTTCAAAAGTTTTTTATTTTAAACATCCAATAAAGATAATGTATTTTGGGTTCTAATCTCCTTTATAAATGTATGTCTTTTTAAAATTTTTTAATAATCTTCAATAAAAGTACATATTTTTCAGTGACTTTTTAAACACCTTCGATAAACATACAACTTTTTCAAATGCTTTTAATAATCTTTGATACAAAATACATATTTTTTCGGCGATGTTTTTTGATACATTCGATAAATGTATCCTTTTTGAGGAGTTTTAATAACCTCCGATAAAAGAAATTGTCGAAATATTCCAAGTTTTTATTTTTTGTAGTGATATTTGTGTAGTAAATTAGAGTCTCACATCATCTTTCAATTTGTTTCCAAAGACGTTTAGAAACTTAGGTAATCGGTTCTATATGTCTATAGTCAGTTGAACCTAGATAATGCAGCCTCATAACCCTTCACGTTTGATAAGAAATAGCCATATGTTTAGGGTTGATTATTACTACGTGTTTATGTTTAAAACCTTACTCTTAAATTGATCCTATGAAGTATGTTATAATCTAATTATTACTAGCTTGCTTGCTTTAATACTTACTAAAAGATTGACATATAACAAATAATTCAATGCAATCACACAATAACATTTCAACAAGTCGAAGGAAATCATGAGTTTATATTAAAGAGAACAATCATGTTAGATCATTCAAATTATCAGATATCCTATAAAATTTAGCTCATAACTATAAACATAACATGAATTGAATAAAATCATATCCAAACTCAAGAACAGGAGGATTTCTATGAATTTCTCTCTCGTCACGATCTCCCTCCATGTTTTGGATCCTATGAATATGTCGTTTCTACTATAATTAAATGAGCTTTTATTAAAATATTAGAATCACATAGAAATATTTTATTAAAATATTAGAATCAAATAGAAACATTCTCAAATATAAGAAACTAAATTGAAACTAAATTCAAATCATAAAAGGTATATTATCGAACTTCTTTATCAATGATAAAGACATCTTACAACATCAAATAAACTTATACATATGAATCCTCTTGAAATACTAAGAAGCCATAAAAGGAAAATAAATATTGTAAACGAAAATGATGGAAAGGGTGAGATAATGAATATAGTGGTGAAAAGTAATAGAGATATATACCTTACTCTAACCACAAGATAAGGTCTGAGAATCTTAAGAACCATAAAGTTGACGAATTTCCTATGTACTATTTGCTTTGGAATGTGAAGAAATCCTTGTAAAAGTTCAGCATCTCCCAAACTCTTCAAGCAATAGTTTTTTACTTTTAAATAATTGTACTATTTTTACCCTTTATTCTATCTAAATTACCAACTTGTCTTAAGATATTTATCTGATGTTGTAAAGTATAACCCTATGCATGCGTTATCTTTTTGGTTTTTTCATTGTCATTTTATGTCGATTATTTAAATTTGAATTCATTGACCCTTAAATTACACTCATAAAAAAGAAGTGTGTGCACTGTTAAAGTAGAAACTAAGTGCTCTTGTTTGATAACTATTTAGGTCTCATTTGATAACTATTTAGGTCTCGTTTGGTAACCATTTCGTTTTTTGTTTTTGATTTTTTTTAAAATTATGTCTATTTTATGTTTCAATTTTTTTATAATGATTTGCATCTTTCTTAAGCATAATGATTGAATTTCCGGTCAAATTCTAAAAACAAGAGCATGTTTTTAAAAGTTACTTTGTTTAGTTTTGAAAATTAAGCCCCATATTCTCTCCTCCATTTATGAGACTATGTTTGTAAGAATGTTAAGTGGCTAAACGTTGTAGTTTTAGAGTGTTGATGAATTTTTTTAATGGATTTCAGTTAATGGTCAATATTTTCTGTGGATGTTGTGGATTTGGGCTTTTCCTTTATTATTATACTTCTAACATCGATTGATCATTGATGCATGCTAAGTTAAATATTCTAGTTGAAAGATTATATGTTTAAATGGACCTATAATATTGGATCATTATCTAATCTATCATGAATATAGTTAGGTTGATAAAGAAAGTTGATTATGACTATACTTAATGTCATGTTTCTTAAATCTGGTTGAAAGATATACTATGTAAAATAGTTTCTATACTTAAACATATCACTAACACAATAATCTATAGAAATATTTGCATGACTTAATGAAGTAATTAAGGAAATCATCACCTTTGAATGCCTTTGTCTCTTGAATTTTATCATCGATTTCCTTTTGTTTTCTTTATTTCAATATCACATCATCTAGATTTTGATCCTTGAATAAAATCAACAAGATTTTAGAATCGATAAACAAAATCGAGGAATTTAATTTGATTTCTAGAGGACAATACTCAGTCTCTTAATTGTTTTACTATACATTATAACTTGATGCATGCACTTGCGATTTGCACTAAGTTTTTGAAATCAAAATTTTGCCATTGTTGCTGGGGATGAAAGTAACGAATTGGCTTAATATTTATAGAATGGGATAGATTTCAATTTAATATATATTTTATTTTTATTTTTGTTTTGTTTTTGTAGAGGTACCATGGTATATGCCACATACCAATGAATCTAATCTTATGCCTTTTGATCTTGGGATAGAATGAAATTTTAGGAAAAATATTAAGGGCAAAAAGGAAAAATCTTTGGCGATGGCAGAAGCAATGCAAGAAAGGACAATAAGAGACCTAAGAAGCACAGACACCGACACGCGACACGACGACACCGACACAGAAAAACGCCAATTTTAAAGAAAGTAGGACACGACAAGTCGAGGACACGTTATTTTTTTTATTAAAAAAATTAAATATATGTCGTTTTATAAACATATTGAAAAATATTCCATCTAAAAACATCATTAACAACCATACAACCATAGATAAGATGACTAACGGTCCAATGTCATAAGTCATAATAAGTTTTAGTAATTAGTTGAACACCACAAAAGTTACAAAACCACAAAATAGAATCAAAGAAGCCAAGCCATATTTTCTTCATTCTTGTCCAATGTTCTCTTAACCACTTGAAGCTTCATTCTGATCAGCATAATTAGTAAAAACTATAGCTTCCAATTCTGGTTCGTCCAAAGATAAACTAGCTACTTCAAGCATTCCCGCATCTTCAAATGAATCTCCAGAAATGTCCCACATTTTCGTCTCTCCTTTGAAATATTCAGGAGTTCTTCTTGGGCGTGGCGAAGTTGCCGGCGAGTCTGAGCGTGGAGAAGTCGAACGAAGTTTGGGCGTGGAGAAGTTGCTGCTGATGTGTCTGGGTGTGGAGAATTCGTTGACGTGGAGGATTGGGCATGATGTTTTGGGCGTGGAGGTGTGGCCAGCCGTCTATCGAGTGGGCATGAAGGTGTGGCGTTTTGGGCGTGGGGACTCGGGAGTTTTGATATTTTGAAGAAAAGAAAAGTGGAAAGGAATAATATATTTTTAAGTTTTGGGCTTGGGCTGATGCTTTTTGGCTGCCAACTTTAGTTTTATAAGCTTTCATTGTTTTTTCTTTTTAATTTTGCAGTATCGTATCCCAGACATGTCCCAACCGTGTCCCACCAGTGTCCCCGCCGTGTCAAAAATTAAAAAAAAACAATAAAATATTCGACATGCCAGCTAGCGTGTCGGTGTTGGACACGTGTTCGACACTGACACTTGGCCATCTTAGGAGTGTCGGTGCTTTATAATAAGAGACTACTTCCAACCAACTCTTCCAATGGCCCAACCAAAAATTGTCAATGCACTAATCAATGCAAATAATTGCGAATGGCACGAAATAATGATTTTAGAGGACGTCCCACTGATTACCCTCACAAGCATCTAAGATATTTGATAGAAATATATGGTATGGTAAAGATTAACGATGTCTCTAGTGGTGCTATTAAACTAAGATTATTCAATTTTTCTTTGCAAGATCGGGCTAAGGATTGGTTGGAGACCATTCATTCTAAGAGCATAACTACGTGGGACGAGATAACTCAAGCTTTTCTAAATAAATTCTTCCCACTAACTAAGATCACTAGATTGAGGATAAAGATTGGAACATTCCATCAACATGAGGACGAGCAGCTCAATGAGGCATGGGAACAATATGCAAACCTCTTTAGGATGTGGCTGCAGTATGGATATCCTTACTTGTTGCAAATGTAGTTGTTTTATAATGGATCGACCAGTAATACGAAATTCATCTTGGATGTTGTTGCAAGAGGGTTCATATTTGGAAAGATAGCCTAGGCAGCTGACACATTATTGGAGGATGTGTCTAACATGAGTTACAATTGGCTCTGTGAGAGGTAATCTACACCCAAAGTAGTAGAAGTATACAAGCTCAATGAGGTATATTCCCTGAAAGCTCAAATGGGTTCACTTACTAATTCTTTGAGCCAATTGACTGTAAGTAGTCAGGACCTAATAAATTTCCCATCCATAAAGCCCACGCATCTATGGCAGTTGAGATCGAAACAGCAAACTTCGTGGGCAGGAATCAAAGATGAATGCCCACAACAGCTGGTCCTAACACAGAGTACTCCAAGTTTGAGAAACCATGAAAAATATTTAGAAATGTGTTATAGGGTACTCTGGGTCTTTCTGCTGTTAGACAATTCATACTGAAAAGAAGCCATCTTTGAAGAAAATTATAATACACATCATCAAGGAATCCAAGGGAAAAAGAACATCGAAAAATATTGCACAGACCATGGCAAGCAATATGCAGAGTATGGCAACCATAGTGCAAAACTTAGCAAGCACAATGGCAAGTCACGACAAGTCCATCCTTCACATGGAGGCATAGATGGAACAACTTGTTGTTGTAATTAATTCCATCTAGGTAAGAAATTCTCCTAGCTCTTTTGGAAGGAGGTCCTATGAGCAATACAAGGTAGTAACCCTTCGAAGTGGTACACCCTTGATGAAGTTGTTGGTTGATGCCCTAAATCTCGTAAGGTCCTATAGTTTGTAATTGTATTGTACAAATATTTTATTTATTTAATAAAATATGAGATGTTTTATTTGACATTTAGTAGCATTAACCCACAAAACCAATAAACTAACATCTAAGGTTATCTTCTATAGCTTAAACATTTATGTAAAGATATACATGTGGATCATGTTTAAGTGATAACCTAAATGGTCTGTAGCAGATGAATAAGGCCGGATATCTTATCCTGGTGACACTATGAGTATGGCTCGCTTTGTAGATGTTACAATTGTTGTAAAGTGCTATAAATGATATGATCTTGATTATTCATGTAGAGACATGTGAGCGAAGGTATTCTATGCAAAGGGGTTTGTATAAGACCAGACTATAAAATGACTAGTCTCATTATATAATGATGTTCATAATAGAGACTTAATTTCACTAGGATGACCATAGGTGACATGACTTATGTAAATCCTCAAGTCCTACTAAAGCCAAGTCAAGCCAAACTTGGATAGTAAGATTAAAGAAGACTAAGTATAAGTTAGTATTCTAAGGAGGAAGCTTGATGATGATTAAAAGAAGAGCAAAATACTTTAAGGGTTAAGAATGAAACTCTTGGGTGCTAACATAAAAATGTAGGTAAGTTTGGTTAAGGAAGATAAAATTGGTCAAGGATAGGAGGCATGCATTGAAGGTGTGTGGCGACATAAGTATTTTGAGGTTAGTGAACGCAAGTTGGGTATGGAGGTAAGGAGAAGGGCACGACTAAGTGTTGGTCCAAGGTGAGGAGGACCTTACATTGAGGCATAAGCAATGCATCGGCTAAGCCCATGTTGAGGTTAGAAGGGTAAGTTGATGCACACGACAAGAAACAAGATAGCCTTAGGTGAGTCAGCTTGAGTGTATATTGGTGCACATAGGCTGGAGTAGGGTTATGCGTTGACCTTGAGACTAAGTTTTGGGTGCAAGGGGACACTGAAGCAATGCGTTGGTCGAGGGATGAATGCATCCAACTAAGACTATGCGACCAAGGAAGAGGTTTGTGTTCAAGTAAGGCTAAGCGTTGAGTGAGGTATGCGGCCAAAGAAGGGTTGTATGCGTTGAGAAGGTAAGCTTGGGGAGCAAGTTTGGGTTGACAGCTAATTAGGGCATGTGGTTGAACCAAGTGAAGTCTTGGCTAAACCAAGGATGAGGTGGGCGCATGAAAGGACATGCAAAGGTAGGAATGACACCTCATAAGAAGGCTATGCGCTGGCCATATGCAAGATTAAGACAATTAAGCCAATATGCAAGGAGAAGGTGTCAAAGGAGATGCATTGGCACATGCATGCTGAAGGCAACTAGACATGAAAGGTTGGAGATATGTTAAGCATTGGTTCTAGGACTACTATAAATAGGGTATCTAGAGGACTGTTGGTTCTTACAATTCACTCGTGAAAATAAAGTAAAATCTGTATGGAAGTGTTGAGAGGTGAGTGTACTAGATGATCCTATGCTGCCATTTGATTTGGACAAGTGAGAATTAAGGAATTCACGTTGGAAGGCAGAGGGGTCGGTTGGTCGCGTAGGCTAGGTGCCCATTGCATACACCATCGCTTGGTGGACGGCGCATGCGTGCACATGTGCCCCATCACAAGTCGCACATCCTCAATATCATAGACATTCGATCGAGTGCACATCGCACGACTGAGCGATCCGGTGCAGGCTCGCACGACTGAGCGATCCCAGTCGCCACACCTATGTCACGCTCGCATCTGTGCGAGGATTGTTGCCCATCTACACACAGCCTTGTGTCCATCCTGCACGTTGATTGCCCACGCCGATCACCAACCAATGAAAATAACCTCAAAAGATATATTTCTGGAAGTTATCATAGTGCTAAGTTCTTAAACAATGTTGGATTGCGTTGATAGAATATGTTAAATTGCGTCCATTAAGCATAAATTCTATAATATTGCGGTCACATACGTCCAACGCATTAGAGCAGTTGATCTTTATATTTTTGTGTAGAATATGCATTAACACAATGCAGAGATTGCGACATAGGAATACATTGGTTGAGTGCAACTTCACGGCAAGACTTTGCGTTGATCGTGCTCGCAAACATTCGCCCAAGAAGAATCACCACAACTTGGTTAGCATAACATTATGTACGCATCCAGGTGAAAGGATAATTAAGATCGATGGGATAGAAAGCTGATGGCAGTCAGATCCAAATTAAGTTGATAGCCGATAACGGTCACAATGTACATTCAGTTTTATCGGTGACAATTATCCGACGCATCAGTCAGGAATTAAAGCTGTCCCATCTGTACAACTGATAACTTGTAGAAATACAAGTTATTTATGCCACCTTATCTAGATATTACGGCCAAAAGTTAGTAAATATGCACTGATTGTATGAAAATTAGCCTAGTATTACAATAATTATTACACCCACTAACACCATAAAGATGGAAGACAAGCCAGATTTTACTCTGTTTTGCAGGAGACTAAGTCACCGCTTGCGCTCAAGGCTCACGAGAAACTGATCAACGCATCTCTGCCACATTGCATCCGTCAATCAACAATGAAAAGACGATTACTGCAATGACGACGCAATGCGATAGTCGATCCAGAGCTGTGTTTCAACCGCATGCGGTAATAAAAGCAACACCGCATGCGAACCTATGATCGAAAGATACAGCTGAGTAATGCAAAAGTGGAGGATTGAGACACGTGTACATACAACTAACGGTTGTGCAGAATTGACGGTCTGATTGCATAACAGAAGGAATAATATCCCTCCATCTTTGGAATTAACATAACCATGAGTGGGGACCACAAGGCGGAGTCAAAGACCTGCACTTATAAATACCCCACTGATTTCAGAGAAAAGTATGCTACGGGATACGGGGTAAATGCTGCAAAATTGTTGAGAGAAAAGACTAAGCTGAGTGCTTGAGTGAAGAAATCCGGGAAGAAGATGAGATAAGGTCGAGAGGTGAATCTCAGATCCAACCTGCCATACATCTGATCAGAAGCTCTATGCAAAGATCCCTGCTACCGGTAGAGCAAGCCCGAGAGGGAAGCTCTTCCTACTATCAAATCCATCCTATTCGGCAAGCAGATCTCCATCAAATCAGTGCCAAGACATTGGCACTTGTTTGTATCTGTTTTATCTCTTTTGTCGTTGTCATGTTTTCTTTATCTTTTCATTCGCACCCCATGTATCAAACGCTTAATAGACGTATTAAATGTTTCAATAACTTTCATTTACCATCTTCTGTCTATTTCCGTTCACCCATCAATCACTTTCTTCATGATGTCTTCTTAATTCCCTGATAAGCAATATGAATTAATTAAGTACTTAATCTGTGTTAAAGATATAAATGCGTTTAGCTAAGGCATGCTAGATGGCATATTCACCTGTGAGAGCAGAAGTGAAGATGTCATTCTGATCTATCGAGAGAAGGTCAGAAGAATGTGTTAACTAAAACAAGTAGTACTTCCAGACATGGAAGCAACCTTGCGTTCATTACGTTAGTCTCTGTTTCACCACAGACATGTGGGAGCGCGGCCGATCACTGAAAGGTGTACACCAAGAGAAGAGCGGAACAACATTTGTAGCTTCAACGCAATTGAGAACTTGCATTGTTTATATTATTTTTCTTTCTCTTATATTAGAGTCAGTTACATGAGTTATTTCTGTCTAATGGTTGAGAATGTCTCATCCCAGTGAAAGGACACTTGATCACCCCACTGGTGACTTGTGTCCTGCCTCCCTGAGTCATCATTGCAAAATAGATATCTTTTCACTTAGGGTACAATAAAACTATTTTGCTAAAACCTAAAATTGGTGTTAAAGGTGGTAATGCAAGTAGACTTATTAAGTTTGTTCTTGTATTTATTAAGTTTGTTCTTGTTTTTTAGCAACTTTTAAATTATGGAAACCCCGATATTAGCTTTATTAGCCACCGACAAAGTAACTGGCAGCAACTACACTAGTTGGAAAAGCTCAATACTTACAATATTAATCATCGATGATCTTTGGTTCGTCCTTACGGAGGAGTGTCCTCCACTGGAGAAACTTGCGATGAGAGATGATCTTCTTCACAGAATACTGGGGGATGAGATTTTTTTTTTTTTTTTTTTTTGTGGAAAATCTCTCTAAACTTTTGGTCTCTCCAAAAACTCTCCGTAGTTTTCACAGAGAACTTCTCTAAGAAAATTCATCTCAAAATTTACTCTTCCTCTACCCAAAACTAAGAGCCCACTCAACTCCTTAGAGATTCTCATCCTAAAAGAGAATACAGGGGGCTCCAATTGGTGGTGTTTTTTTTACGGTTCTTGATTCGATGTGTTCATGATCCATTAGGAGGGAATACTGTTATGAATATGATAAAATAATGGTGTATAAAAAAAACTTGATGTGTTATGAATATGATGAAATAATGGTGTATATTGCGATGATGATGTATGCATTGTACAAGCAAGTTTTCCTAGTAAAATCCAAGTATAAATCCTACTAGGTTGCCTGGTAAGCCTAGGGTCGAACACAGGGACTACTGAAATATTATGCATTGGTAAATCTTGCTTCCTTTGCAGTGACAAAAACAATAAGTTGGTATGTTGTGTAAAGTGTAAATCCTATGCGACGAAATTGAGTAAAGAGTTAATAACAGCGAAAGTTACAATAAGTATGTGGTGAATGGGTTGAGAAGGGATTTAGTTAACATTTCCTAAGATTGCGTTCAAGCTATGCGACCATGCTACACAAACACAACAACATGTCATCTCTCAATGCAAATTCCATAGTTCCTAATTTTAAGATGCATGCGATGTATACGATAATGTCTATAGGACTTATGTCTAAGCCTCTATTCTTGTCTATGCGATGATGAATGATACACACATACACAAGGTGATCGCATACTATCATTTCCTATTCCTTGGGTGTATACGATGCATGATAGCAAACAAAACTTATCTCTAAGTCTCTACCTCTTGCTTATGCGGTTCTAATCTGACTTTCTCAAGCCTAGATTCTAACCTAACTCTCTCAGGTCTAGGTTCTTTCTTTAGACTACTCTCTCAAGTATCTCTAAAGGGTGATGGATGCATACATAAGACAAGATGATCGCATAAAATGAAGATCTTAGGTCATGCTAGCTAAGTGCTTCTCAACCCATTCGACAATTTAGTTACTCATGCATAATGTAAAGAGAGTGAACAGATGTAGATGCAAATTCCATTTTATAAATAAAATCAGAATACATAATGACAATGGAAAGTAGGGATAGGGAGCATGGTAGCAATGTCTTGCTTCCCGAGGCTTTTACACTGTGTTTTACTCTACTCTGCCCAAAAGAATGTTCTTGCTTTCGCAAGATTTGGCCCTCTCTTTGTTCTCAGCGCTTCCCGATAGTCTCTCAAGCTAACCAGGAACGATCTTTCGGCATCTTCTTTCTTTGCTCGCCTCCACCTTCTATGTATAAAAATTACAGACTACAGCTATTTATGATCTATCTCTATGTATATGGCGAAAGAGAACTCCAAAATTCTGAACTCTTTTAACGAAGGTGGCCTTCGGTATTTATAGAGCTTCAGGGTGAAGAGCTTTTTTCTCAAACGATTGCACTGATGGGATGGCATTAAATCTCTGTTTGATGCGCCGATTAACGGTCACCGAAAAGTTGAGTGTACTTGCTACAGTGTGTCGTTAACGACTTGTCAACTAAATTTGGATTTGACCGTCATCAGCTTTCTATCCCATCATGATTTATTAAGCTTTCACCTTGATGCGCTGTCTTTATGCTGCCACCTTCTTGAGCAGATCTTCGCGGGCGCATACGATTGCATAGCTTTATGATCACAATCTTCTAATGCGTTCAGGCGTTGCATTCCTTGGATCGCAAATCTACTTTGCGCCAATGCATTTTCCTACATAAAATAAGAAAATTAGCTGCTTTAATACGATGGGCGCATGCGATAGGAATGTTCTCAACTTAATGCCTTTGGACACGATTTTACATATTTTTACCGTCGCAATCCTACATTGTTTTATATCTTTTCATTGTAATAACATGCATTTCTGCCCGTTATAAAATACACAGAGTATTTATTCTTCAAGGGTAAGGTTTCTCAAGCCTTAATTTCTATTTTCCGTTCTAAAGCATGTTGTGAATGTTACTGTTATTGCATAATTTTATTCTATAACATTCATTTCTGTGTAAAATTAAAAATTGAGATGGCCCACATTTCCACTTAGAACCTTCACAAGTTCCTTCAAGAGCCTACTATGAAAGTGTGCATGAATATTCTGATGCTTGAAGGCTATAGCATGTTGAAAAGAATAAAGTTGAGGAGGGCAAAAAGAATGTGTCTAAATCATCTTCTTCATGGAATTTTTCTGGCCCTGATCTTGTTGCTATTAAAAATCTTCCTTTCCCTCATCGATTTCACAATAAAAAGTTAAATGCATAATTTTATGATTTTCTAAATATTTTTACAAAACCTCACATTAATATACCATTTGCTGATGCACTTGAATAGATGCCAAATTATGTGAAGTTCAAGAAGAATGTACAATCCAAAAAAAAGAAATTTGAGAAATTTGAAATAGTGATCCTAACAAAGAAGTGCATTGCAGTATTGCGAAAGAAGCTACCTCAAAAGCTCAAAGATCCAAGGGGTTTTACTATTTCTTGCACTATTTGCTCTTTTTCTGTTAAGAAAGCCTTATGTTATTTAGGTTCTTTTCTATTAATCTAATGCCTTTTTTGTCTACAGGAAATTAAGACTCGATAAGGTGAAATCCACCACAATTTCATTGCAGGTGGTTGGCAGATCCTTAGTATATCCACGAGGTATAGTTGAGAATGTGTTCGTAAAGGTGGATAAATTTATGTTTTCTGCAAACTTTATGGTCTAAGACATGGAGGAGGACTCTAAGGTCCCAATAATCTTGGGATTACCATTCTTGGCCCCCAAAAGGGCCTTGATCAATGTAAAGAAAGGTAAGTTGACCTTGGCTTAACAACAAACATGTACTCCTCAATATTTATCTATCTTTGAAGATTCCAAATGAGGTACGTACATGTCATAGGATTGATAGTATAGATGATAGTACTTCTAAGTATGATATAGTAATTCCTGTTGATCCTCATAAGAAGAAAATTAATGTTGTTTATAGAGATTTGAATTATTATGATTTGGCTGATGACCTTCTGACTACATTGGTTGTTTATTTAGTTGGAGGATTTGGATTTTTTTTTTATCTAAAGATGTGGAGGTAGAGTTGATGACATATCAAAACCACATTGGGATCTTACCTGAATCAAGACCTCTTCTAGTTGAAAGACGCTAAACTCAATTCTTCTTGGGAGGTAGGCCAAGTTTATTGTTTTTCTTATTTATTTATTTATTTATTTTTTTTTGCTTTTGTTTAGTTTATTTTATTTTCTTAGACGGAGCCACTCTTATCAATGTTAATATTTCATAAAAAATTTCCAACAAATTTCTCATTCTGCCAGCCTGTTTGGTGGACTTGCGTACGCCTCCAGGCTTCTACCACTTTCTTAAATAACTGTTCTATTATTTTTCATGCATTGGGGACAATGCATCATTTTAAGTTTGGGGTGTGAGGCATACTTCATACTTTTATGTTTTCTTATTATGTTATGTATGTTAATAAGCTTTTATAGATGTATACATTCTAATTTAATATGTTGAAATTTTGGACTAATTTTGTAACGATTTTTTTTTAGGAAAATAAGATGTTGAGAAGATCGATATGTATTCTCGTTATGATGATTGTCCATGATGATGATTGTATATGATGTACTTTGAATATGCATGTTAGAAGATCTGTTGTGGAAATAGAATTGCATACTCTTGAGTTATGATTTGTTTAATCCCTATTAGTGTTTTCCATATTTTGAGTCAATTTGGTTGTCACCTCAAAAGGTCCCATCAGTAAGAGAGTCATCTTTCATGATGGTTGGTAATGTTATACTAAGGAAAGAGGAAAAAAAATCATATTCACTTGCTAAAATTTATAGTTGTACACAAAATATTTGATGCAATAAAAGAATAACAAAAGAAAGAGCGTTGAAAAAAAACTAAACTTGTAATATGTGATAGATCTCAAAAAGAGCTATAATTCATAGCTTAGTTTAAACAAAACACCCCTACTTGTGAATCGATGTGAAAGATGAATTAGTCAAATATTTTATAAGTAGACAATATATGTGTAACAACCCAAACATTTTAACATATACTATCAGGATGTTACTGTTGGGATTGGTGTCCTAATTCTTTCGGAGTCTCGTAGTTTGTAAACTGTTTACATTGGTATGAATAAAATAAGAGTTATTTTATTGTGCATTTATTCATATCTAATAAACAAAGCTCTATGGTTATTGTATGTAAACTTAAGCATGTACATGAGATATACAAGCGGATCATGCCTTAAGTGATAATCTAAAAAGGTCTATAGATAAGTGATGACTAAAATTAGTGTGGATGCAATATTCAATGCATGTCTTAAGCTAAGCGTTGGTTCTCACGCGTCGGTGGTCATGCGTTGGAATGAAAATATGCTATACTCTTATATGTGATGACCATGCGTTCCTGTCACAAGTTTTCTTGCGCTCACGCCAAGTATAACGCGAACGAAAGTTTCTTGAGTGATCCAAGGTCGAACTCAGGGACTTGTAGCTAACTGTATGCGGTGATATGTTTGCAGTGGATGAATAAAAGAATGATGGGGGTTGTAAGCTATAAAGTACTCTTACTCCTAACTAACAGACAAAGCAGTAGGAATATGATTGAGAGGTAGAGACACGACAACTGTTGACGTGTAGTAAATGCATGGAAAAATAGATAAAATGTGAGGATGTCTTCATCGCAACCCTAAGCTTGACCACAAGGGTAACCCCAGCCAACGCAAACTAATGCGATCATGCCATACACGGTCGACGCAAATGCACGTGATTTGTAATAGCAAATGAAACTTATTCCTAAGTCTCCATTCTTGCTTATGCGGTCTTAATCTAGCTCTCCCGAGCCTCAATTCTAACCTAGCTCTCTCAAGTCTTAGGTTCATTCTTTAGACTCTCTCTCGAGTAGCTCTAAGGTGTGATGGACGCATGCATAAGACAAGGTAACCACAAAATCCTGTTTGACGTAAGATTTTTTTCTATTTTTTCTATCTCTAGTGAACACTTGCTTACATTGCTTAATGCGACCAACCACTTACCCTCCCAGGTAGTTAGTTGTTGCTGACTTTACTCATAGAGAAGCATTGCGTTCACTTATAGACAAGCATTGCTACAGCTTCACACTAAGCAAGTAAGGTTTTCTCACAACACTCACGCAACGCACACCTCCCAGTGGTTTGCCACATGCTTCATATTCCTATGCCGCATGATTAAGTATGCGATACTTTAACATTATCACTAAGTGATGCAATGAAAGTTAAGGATACTAAGTAATGAAGATAGAGATGGAATTGAAGGAAATACAAAAATGCATTGATCACAAAATGTATTAATTCCTTAAGCCAAAATGTAATACAATACAATATAAGAAAAGAAGAGAAGAGAAAAAGGCTAGTTGGAAGCAATGTCTCGCTTCCAGCAGATGTGTGTCAAGGCTGCCCGTGGTGCCATGGAAGGGTGGTGGAGCCGACTCACTCGAGATTTAACTCCAGTGAAGGCTCCGGTCGTCACCGGAAATGGATGAAGGAGATGAAGAAGTAGAAATACACGTTATCTTAGGTCTTTTATTTAGAATTATGAGGATTTTTAAGTGAAATATGCGGCGATATGCTAGGAATTCATGAGAAAATGAGTTTGCTTCGTTCGGCATTAAGAATCTTGACTAACGCACTATTATGCATTATTGTGCGTTCAATTGTTTATCTTTGTAGCTAACGCAAGAAAAGGATGCATATGGAGAAGTCAGGCTATCGCAAAGACGACCGCATGCGGATAACTTCTCCATCGCAAAGGCGAACGCATACGTTCGACGTATGGATGTTGTGGCCATCAACCGCATGCATCCATCCCATAGAAGTTGTGATCGTCAAGCAAATGCGATCATCGAATAGAAGTTGCGGTCATCAAGCGAATGCGATCATCGAATAGAAGTTGCGGTCATCAAGCGAATGCGATCATCGTAAGATTGCGGCACATAATGATAATCATAATAGAGGGATGAACTCAAGGTTGGCGGAATGCAACATGAATGCATACCTTGGGAGAATCAAATAGAAGCCATTGAGTGATCGAGCTCTATAAATAGAAGCTGTTGAGCAAATTTTCATTTTATCCAAGTTTCGGCCTTCGGACGGATTCTTGTGATCCAAATGAAAGCGTGAGAGGAAAGCTTGAGACTACTATAGATGGTAGATCTTGACCATTCATGTGAAGACATGCAAGCGGATGTGTCCTATCCAAAGAGTTTGTATACGACCGACCATGAGATGACTAGTCTCTTTATATAACACCATTGATACTCAAGACTTACATCTCACCTAAATGACCATAGGTGACATGACCTCAATCCTAAGTGTTTTGGGAACTTCTGCTTTGAGGGTGGTCCTTTGATTAGTATGGGTGAGAGTGGCCAGATTTCCAACTCAACATGCCTACCTTCTTAGGGATTTGTTTGACCTAGGAGCTGGGAACTCAGTTACACAAGATGGAATTCACTCATTCCTGAAAGCAGGGTTAAGTAGATAGGTTGCTCCCTTAAGGGCTGATTTCGAGTTTTGAACATAGTGGCCACAACATCTCTTTTGAAGAGAGGACTTAATCATAGTAGGACTATGACTTATGTTCATTAGAGGGATCAATGGTACTTAAAGAGTTAGACGTACCTACAGGGGCATAGCGATTAATTGGCCTAACTGTACTTACGAGCAATCTGTGAAGAGTTATTGTGTTATTGATTAGTTAATATAAACACAAAATATATATGTGGTAAGGAGAGTATAGCTATTGATCTTTAATGGAGTGCCCGACAGTTAACGGATGGTGGATCCCATGACTAAAGAGTTTAGTCAGTTATTCACGTTTCGTTGGAGCTTCAAGCTACAAGTCCATAAGGTCCCCTTGGTAGCTCAATGGATTCAAGTTGAGAATCAATTCTTGGGGTTGATTTGAAATGTTCAAATTGGCAAGAGGAAATTTTATTATATATGATATAATCGGTGTTATGTATAGATACATCAAGTGGAGGATTAATGTAAATATGATTTACATTAAGTATCATAAAATAGAAAAAGAGTTATGGTTTATATGTTTTATGAGATGAAATATTAAAATTATAGGTTATAAATATAATATGGTAAGCTGGTTATCATATATATTTATAATAATATTAATTATTGGATAATTATCTCTTTTTCTCTAATAATCGATTGAGTGGGAGGTTATTGGTGGTTTTATGGTAATCGTGAGATAAAAGGCAAATTTTATTCCTAAATTTAGAGGAGTTGCTTAATTCAAAAAGTACTCATGGACTGCTATCAAGTGAAATGGTTTCACTAAACGGTAGTTGCTAAAAGGACTAAACGATCGTGGAGTGTTACTATACAATAGTTCACTCAGCTAGTCATAGCTAAATGATCGCAAGGCATTATCTATACGATAGGTTGTCGTCTTCTACACGAATCGAACATTCGTCTATACGATAGACACTACTCGTCTCCCACTTGCTCAATCGTCTACACGATTGTTGTTCCTCCAATCTCTTCCTCTAACTAAGTTCACACAGAGCCCACACTTCTGGATCGAGAATACCAAGGTAACCATTGTGGTGGCATCCTCACTCAACTCGATTGAGTTCGAGGTTTTAGAGGCCGTTCATTGGGTTCGTGATCTTGGAGATCGTTGAGTTCGTGTTTGCTATTGATCATGCTGTGTTGCAATCGTTGTGTTCGAGCATTCATGTATTACCGTCTTGGACACTTGGAGTTAGTGATCAAGGGAATTTGAAGAATGAGTCTTTAAAGGTATGTATTTATTATCCCTTGATCTCATTGTAAAGCATGCTGTAATTTCGTATTGTGCATGACTTGTAAGTTTTCATTTCTTGACTGTAATTGTTAGTGTTCAATTTTGAATGGAATTTGGAACGGTCATTCCGCTGCTCATGGAAATCCTCATGTTTGATTTCCTTCAATTGGTATCAGAGCCAGGTTTTTTTGATATTCTAAATTTCACTTCTTTTTTTTAACTTCTTTTACAGTCATGGTGAGTTTTTTGCATTGCGCTTAAATGTTAAATGCGTTTGTGGATGGATGTTGATCAATGTTTATGGGTTAATTGCCTCTATTTAAAAGCTTGTTTTGGTTACAAAGTGTTAATTTGTAAGGGCCCCTGTGTTTTTGGGCATAATTAACATCAATCGAGTCTATAATTCAAAGTGTTTGAGTTTGTCGAGTCGTTCGTGATGAAGTTTCGAAGCATGGAGATGCAGTTCTTAGCAAGGAAGAAGGCCAAGAGTTGGTTGTATCATGTAGCCTTAGGTAAAACGCGTTGTGATTTGGCTAAAAGATTGTGTAGATTTTTCTACACAATCGTGTAGTATTTACTAAATGATTTTTTAGCTAATGCTAAACAATCGTTTAGCTAATGCTAAATGATGCGGTAAAACGTTTACTCTATCGCATAGCGTGGGTTTCCCGATCACGTGGATGCTGGAGGTAAACGATTGAGTGGAAGCATATGATGCTCATTGTTTAATAAAAGACATGTGCACTAAACAATCGTGTAGTTAGCATGCTCATAGCATAGTTATTGACTACAAGATCACGAGGTATGCGATACTTAGGCGCTCACTCAATGTTTGTTTAGATGTTTGTGTTTCATCGCATCGTTGTTGTTTAGATGATTGTGCTTCACCACATCGTTGTCGTTTAAACGATCGTTTAAGGTTTGCGTTATGCGTTGCGCACTGCACGATCGCGTACTTCATGCTTCATCGCATAGTAAAAGGTACACGATCATTGCTAAACGATCGTTTAGCTTAGAAAGCATAGGTAAACGATTGAGTAAAGCATTTACTCTTTCGTGTAGGCGATCACAAGGAAGTTGGTACACGATCAGTGGAGATACAGACTTCGACCAGACGGTTCATGACCCGATTCCCCCGTTTAAATCGAAGACTCTTTGCTTTTGTAATAGTTAGCTTTTAGTTTTTTGGATTTGAGGCAAATTATCCTGATTCATCAACTTTTGCATGTGGTTTATATGGCATAGTGTATGACATATAGAATTGAAACCCACCTTAGGTTGTGCAATTATTCATGCATCATGTATTATAAGTGTTATAATATGGCATGATGAAATTTCAAGTTAGCATGCACATGCATCATGAAATATAAGCGTTATATTTATGCATGCAATAAGCATATTCATGCATCATGTTTATATTATAAGCGTTATAGTATAAGGGTGTATGGAAACATGTGTGCTTGGTTCGTTGCTTATTTGTATAAAAGTTATATAAAAGTAGCAATGAATGAACAATGCATGGAGCATGACATTTAGGCTAATTTGTAAGCGTTATGAATGCCTTGTATGTGTTTGCTTTGCATTGTGTCTGGTTTTGGTTGTTTCTATTATAAGCGTTATAATAGAAATTAAAACTAAAAACGATAAGAAAGAGTTGCATGCGGACTTAGGCGAACTCATGTTTTAAAGGGTTTTAAAATTGGATTGAGATAGACCTAAGTTCAAGGTTTTAATGAGATTAGCAACCTAGTTTAATCTTTTTTAAATCGGTTTAATAGGATTAAATTGATTGGCACAAAAGATTAAAATTGCATTAAATCTATCTATAAAGACCTTTTTTCTAAGGTGGGTTCTATCTAGGTTGGGATACTTAAGCTAACGAAAACGGAACACCCCTACCTGACAACGTATCTGGAAAGGTGAATTAGATAGATTTTCTGCAAGCATGCGACAGTTGGTCAAAGACTCCGTTAAAGAGTTTAATGGATGATGATCAAAAGTTGTTCAAATATCCAAGGTAAATGTTACTCTTGGGAAAACCTAAAAAGTCACTTAGATAAAATTCATAGCCGTGTTTTTTCTAAGTAAACTAAACCCTAGGTTATAAAATACTTAGTGGGAGGAAGAGATATATATGATATGTCAATGATTCTGCTCACGTTTCTCCTTGAATGTTCACGCTGTGAGATTCATGCTTGGCCTCGTGGTGCCCTAGAAGCATCCCCCTTCGAAATGTATTTGCATGAGTCAATATCAAGGTGGACAGAGAGAGTGTTTATAGTAAGTGGGTGAAGGGTGTGTGTCAACACGTCCTGCGGTCTCATGGCACCCTAGGAGCGTCTCCATTCGGATGGGTTTTGTGTAGTTGGTCAATATCAAGGTGAACTCCAGAAATGGATAGGGTCACTTTAGTTTTTGCCCCAATTGGATTTTTTCCCTTTATATTGGCTGCTTGGTGATGTGTGGAAAATGGAGTAAAATAATATGTGTTTATTGTTCGTTCTCCATGTGTCGCTGGTCATGCGTTGGACTAAGGGATATCCGATATGCTTCTAAGAATCTATGCAATGACCATGTGTTCCTGCCACAAGTTTTCTTGCTCTCTCGCCAAGTATAATGAGATCACAAGTTTCTCGGGTAATTCGAGGTCAAACTCAGGGACTTGTAGCTAAATGTTATAAAGTAAAGTGTTTGCGGCGAAGAATAAAAGAATGTGGAAGGTTATAAGCTATGCGCTACTCCTACTCCTAACTAACAGATTAAGCAATGGAAGTATGACTATGAGAAATAGAAACATGGCAACTGTTAACGCGTAATAAAATGCATGGGAAAATAGATAAAATGGCTGTGATGACTTCACCGCATCACTAAGCTTGATCGCAAGGTTAACCCCAGCCAATGCAAGCTATGCGATTATGCTACACACACTTGAGAAAGACGCATGGAATGTATATGTGATAGTGTCAAGAGACCTTTGTCTAAGTCTCTATTCTTGCTCACATGCTCCCACACATAAACAAGATGACCGCATACCATCGTATCCTACTTCTGGACGCATGCGATGTGACTGCGTACTTTCATATCATATCTATAGGGTGCATACGCTGTGTTATAGCAAACTAAGCTTATCACTAAGCCTCTATTCTTGCCTATGCGATCCAATCTGACTCTTTCAAGCCTAGATTTGGTTTTTAGACTACTTTCTCAAGTATGCCTAAATGATGAAAGATGCGCTCATAAGACAAGGTAATCACATAAACATGGTTGGCATAAGATTATTCCTATCTAACACTGCTTATTTTGCTTAATGCGTTCCACCACTTACCTTCCCGAGCAGTTAGCTACCGCTGATTAGCTCATAGATAAGCGTTGCTACAACATCATACTAAGCAAATAGGATTTTCTCACAAAACTCGCGCACGCACACCTCTCGATGGTTTGCTACTTGCTTCATATGTCTATGCCGCATGATTGAGTATGCGATACTCTAGCAACCTTACTTAGTCTTTGCAGTGAAAGTAAAGGATGATAAGAAAATAAAGATGGAATCGAAGGAAATAGAGAAATGCATTGATCACAAAATGTATTAATCTCTTAAGCCACAATGTAATACAATATAGAGATAGAAGAGATATGAAGGGCTAGATGGTCAATGTCTTGCTTCCATCAGATGTGTGTCAAGGCTGCCGATGGTGCCATGGATGGGTGGTGGAGTAGTCTCTCTCGAGATCTATCTCCGGTGGAGCTCTGGTCGTCACTCGAAATGGTAGGAGGAATGAAGAATTCTTAAGACTATATTCTCATGCTTTCGTCTGGATCATAAGGATCTGCTCGAAGGAAGAAGCTCGGATAATTTGAAGTTATGCTCTAAGGCTTTTATTTATAGAGCTCGATCGCCGACAGCATTAATGGTTTTTCTCTGAAATTCTGCAGCTAACGGCGTGATGGACCTGCTTTGAATCTCTACTGCTAACGGCATGGTAGGTGAAATGTCAACATCACCTTTTGATACTCCCACGGTATGTGTTCATGCTTGGTTTCCGACGTATCATCGCATGCCACCACCGTTGCGTTCATCCCTCTATTATGGTTATTACTCTATAGCCGCAACCTCTATATGATGGACGCATGCGGTTAATGGCCGCAACATCCATGCGTCGAACGTATGCGATTGCTTATGCGACGCTCTGCGATGGTGAGAGTCACAACATGCGATCGATTCCTGCGTTAACTATAAAAATAGATATTTGGACGCAAAATAACGAATAATAGTGGGTTAGCCGAGATTTTTAATGTCGATCGATGTAAGCTTGTTTTCTCTTGAATTCTTAGTATAATCACCACATATTCTACTTAACAGCCCTTATAATTCTAAATATAAGGCCTATAATAACGTACATTTCTGCTCGTCATCACTTGGGGCGGAACTCTAGGGCCTAAAATGATGGGTCACACTTACGAGGAACTATTAAGTAAGTTAATGATTTCTTGACCAAATCAATGATGGCTAGTCATTATAGGAGCAAGAGTTGTTCTAGTATTAATGGCTGATTGAGAATGTCTCAATTCAAAGGAGGGATAAATTGTCCACTCTTTGGCGGCTTTTGTATTAACCCTTGAAGCGTCATTGCGAAACTAGATGTCCCACAGGGTTCATGTTAGTTTTGCTAAACCGTATTGGATGCTGTATGTTTTTTTTTTCAATGAGTATTTGCTTAAAACCTAATGTAGGTCTATGTGTTTTTGTTTTCAACAACGTGTTTGATTTTTCGTTAAAGGCCTCTAGTTTGACCAATTTCATACAATGGAAAGAGTCCTATAAAACGTATGTCATGGTAAACGACCTTGAGTTTGTCATGGTTGAGGAGTGTCCTCAAGTACTGACCCTTGATGCACTGCGAATGATCATAATGCATATGAGTTGTGGATGAAGGCTAATTCATTGGCCCGACATCACATATTGGCTAACATACCTGATGTTTTGGCCAAAAGGGTTGAGAACATGGTCATTGCACATGAGATCATAGACTCGTTACGAGATTTGTTTGAACATTAGTTCTCACTTTTTGAGCACAAAGGGATGGATGGTAATACCAGTAATGGAACTTGGATCTTATTTAGGTTCTGATACTGATCCCACTACTCTCCAAAAGAGGAGGATGTCTAAAGACAGTAAATACAATTTATTGGTCTTGGAGACGTGTTTGGTAGAGAATGTTGATTCTACCTGGATCCTTGATTCAGGTGCTACTAATCACGTCAGTTCCTCTTACCAAGGATTCAATTCTTGGAAAATGTTGCCACAGGGAGACATGAATCTTCGAGTCGGTACTGGTGAGGTTGTTTTAGTTGTTACTGTAGGCAAGCTGAAGTTATTTTTGGACAAGAAACGTTATCTGTTACTGGATAATGTTTTTGTAGTTCCTTATATTAAGAGGAACTTAATCTCGGTTTCTTGTCTCATTGAACAAGGTTATACCATCTCTTTTTCTGAGAGTAAAGTGTTTATTTTCAACAATGGAATGGAGATTGGTTTTGGTTCAATGGAGAATAACTTGCATGTACCAAGACCGTTAGTCATAAAAGCCTTGTTTAACACTGAAATTTTCAGTACGATGACAACAGCTAAAAGACCAAAGGTTTCTCCTAAGGAAAATGCCCATTTTTTGGCATCTAAGGTTAGGTCACATCAACCTCAATATGATTGAGCAGTTTGTGAAATATGGACTTCTAAAGAGTTTAGAAGAAAACTCCTTCCAAGTGTGTGAATCATGCCTCGAAGGCAAGATGACCAAACGACCTTTTACTGGAAAAGGTTACAGAGCCAAGGATGCCTTGGAGCTTGTACATTCAGATCTTTGCAGTTCGATGAGTGTTAGGGCTCGAAGTGGGTATGAATATTTCATCTCTTTCAGATGATTATTCAAGGTACGGGTATCTATACCTAATGCAATGTAAGTCTAAAGCCCTTGACAAGTTCAAGGAGTATAAGGCTAATGTTGAAAACTTGTGAGGTAAGAAGATAAAAATACTACGGTCTGATCATGGTGAAGAGTATATGGATCTCCAATTCCAGAACTATATGATAGAACATGGAATTACGTCCCAACTCTCGCCCCAGGTACACCTTAGTAGAATGGTGTATCAGAAAGGAGAAACAGAACCTTGTTGGACATGATTCGGTCTATGATGAGTTATGTTCATCTTCCAAACTCGTTTTGGGGTTTTGTAGTGGAGACTGCTTGCTATATTTTGAACAGCGTTCCCTCGAAAAGTGTTTCTGAAACACCTTTTTAATTTTGGAGAGGTTGTAAAGGTAGTTTACGCCACTTCAAGATTTGGGGGTGTCCGGTCCATGTGCTTGTGTCTAACCCGAAGAAGTTGGAACTGTGTTCGAAAGTTTTCCTCTTTGTAGGCTACCCTGGGGAAACGAGGGGTGGATACTTCTATGATCCAAGTGAAAAGACACTATGATTTTACATTTCGAAATCTTCTTTTATATTAATGTAAAAAATACAGAACTATATATACTAAATGAAAAGACACTATGAAAGGATGTAACCTTTCATCTATCAACTAAATACATGAATATTTAATAAATGAAAATACATTAGTTAAGTAGATACATAGGACATCAAAATGAATCTGAATTTTCAGATTCATTATGACTTTTGGATGATCAAATGACTCTTGGTATTTCAAGGGTTGCAACTTTTCATGATGGGTTGGAATTTTAGGTTGGAAGTAAAAATTTAATCTCTCTTGAAGTCATTCAGCATTAGCTCCATTGGTCCTTATGGCATAATGATTGCCTCATCATTAGGTTGACTTGGAAAGTTCTTACGATGATTTTCACAACGAGCTTCAATTGAGTTGGTTTGAGATTGTTGAGCTTCACTTTCATCTTGTAGAACCTCAATGTTTCCTACGTTGGCCAGCTTCTTATGATTGCTATTTATTTACTTATCACATGCGAGTGGGGGTGTCCTATACAAAGAGTTTGTATAAGACCGGACCACGAGATGACTAGTCTCTTTTTATAACGTCGTTGATACTTGAGACTTACATCTCAGGCGATCCTTTGATTAGAATTGGTGAGAGTGGCCAAATTGCCAACTCAACATGCCTACCTTTTTGGGGATTTGTCTGATTTGGGAGCTAGGAACTCAGTTACACAAGATGGAATTCACTCTTTCCCTGAAGTAGGGGTAAGTAGATAAATTGCTTCCTTAAGGGCTACGGGTCTTGAACATAGTGGCCATAACTTCTCTTTGGAAGAGATGACTCAGTCATAGTAGGACTATGACTTATGTTCATTAGAGGGATCAATGGTACTTAAGGAGTTAGATGTAACTATAGGGGCATAACAGTTAATTGGTCCAACTGTAGTTATGAGCGATCTTTGAAGGGTTATTGCACTGTTGATTGGTTAATATGGACACAAAATATATTTGTAGTAAGGAGAGTGCAGCTGTCAGTCTTTAGTGGAGTGTGATAACTTGTAGAAATACAAGTTATTTATGTTGTTTTATTTAGATATTATGGCTAAAAGAAAGAAAAGTTGCGTTGATAGTACAGAAATTGGCCAAGAAATGCGAGAATTATAAATTATCGTAAATATACCCACTAACACCATTGCAATGGTAGAATGGAATGTTTCAGTTCTGTTTGGTAGGAAACAAGTCACCGCATGCGTTCATGGCTCAAAGATGAAATGAACAACGCATCTATGTCGCATTGCGCCCATCAATCGAGAACGAAGAGATGATCAGTGCAATGACGACGCATGCGACAATCGATCAAGAGCTAAGTGATCAATGCAATTTCAACCGCATGCGGTTATCAAAAACAACATCGCAAGCGGTGATAGATCGAAGATGTAAAGAGCAACGCATTTGTGGAGGGTTCTGACGAGTGTACAGTTGTCAGTTGTGCATTTCTGACGGGATTGATTGTGTAATAGAAGGAATATTCACTCCTCCATTTCGGGAACTACCTTAACCATATAGTGGGGGCCACAATACAAAGAGTCAAGCTTCGCCTATAAATAGCTTCTGCAATTTCATTGAAAGATATACTTGAATACATAGAGATGTGCATACACTGAGTCTGAGAGAGAGATTGGTCTGAAGCAACTGACCAGAGTAGATTTGAGATAATCACGAGACAAGGCCAAGAGGGAGTCTCTGAGCAAAGAATCCTTCCAATCCCCACCGTTGAAGCTCTGTACGAAGGTCATTTCTACCATAAGAGCAAGCCTGAGAGGGAAGCTCTCCTCTCCATTACTTCACACGCCGACAAGCATTATCTCCGTCCAGATCTGTGTCAAGACGTTGACACTCTTTTTGTATTTGTTTCTTAACTCTATTTCATCACTTGTATTCAGCTTCTTAATTTTTCATTCACACCATGTATCGAACGCTTAATCTTAGTATTAAATGTTATGATCATTCCCATTATCATCTCTCTGTCTATTTTCATTCATCCATAATTCATTTTCTCCATGATGTTTTCCTAATTCCCTGGGTAATTAGCAAGAATTAAGCGAGTAAAATAAATTGTGTTAGGAAAATAATTAAGTTTAGCTAAAGCATGCTCGATGGCATCTTCACCTATGAGAGCAGAAGTGAAGATGTTATTCCGCCTATCAAGAGAGGGTTGGAAGAATGCGTTAAATAAAGCGAGAAGTACTTCCAGAGAGGAAGCAACCTTGCGTTCATTATACTGGGCTGGCCGACTGGTATGCACCTAGTTCGGATACACTGTCAAAGTCAGATGTTTTTGGTGGTTATTCAGGAATTTTGGTTGTTGCCTGCTAGCGGCCGAGATGGCCGATAATTCTTCGCTAAGTTCTGACTGAGCTCCCTGTTTCCTCATGGAGATTGGGAACGCGGGTCGATGCACTGAGAGGTGTACCCAAGGAAAAGCGACCTTATGTACATCTTTAATGCAATTACACTTGCGATGTTTTTACATTTATTCTTTTCTCTTTCTGATTCATCCATAAGACTTGCCACGCATCCAGATCTTTTGTATAACTTCATAGTCCAGACTCGAATCAGTGTCATGTATCATGTATCATGTAATCTTGTATCTTGTATCATATTAGTTAGGACTTTACTCATTACCGATATTTGTCTTATCAACGCAATTTTATTTTCATCGCACTTTATATTCATTATGGTATAACCTTCTTTATTAATTGTAAAACCAGTCGTAGTATCACAAAAGTAACGCATTAACGAAAAACATCCCTGTGTTCGACCTTTGGATTATTCTGAGAAACTGCATTGGAATTATACTTGGTTCACGCGCAAGGAAATTGTGACACGCATATACTCTACACATACTACAAGCATATTATTAACAATGCATATTAGAGAGTAGTGCATAGCGATACACACAACATACATTCCATTTTTAGCGTTACAAGTTCATGACAATACATGCTTGATCATTCATTCATATTCATATTTGTTCACATGCTGTAAGATATATAAAAACACCATGTCAGAGTTCCCGATAGTTAATGGATGGGTGATCCCGTGACTAAAGAGTTTAGTTAGTTGTTTAGCTTCAAGCTACAGGTCTAATAGGTCTCCTTGGTAGCTCAATGGATATCGTTGAGAATTAGTTCTTGGGGTTGATTTGAAATGTTCAATCTGACAAGAGGAAATTTGATTATATATGATATAATCGGTGTGATGTATGAGATACATCAAATGGAGGATTAAGATAAATATGATTTATATTAAGTACCATAAAATAGAAAAAGAGCTATGGTTTATATGTTTCATGAGATGAAATATTAAAACTATAGGTTATAAATATAATTTGGTAAGTGATTATCATATATATTTATAATAATATTAATTATTGGATAATTATCTTTTTTTTCTAATAACCAATTGAGTGGGAGGCTATTGGCGGTTTTATGGTAACCGTTAGATAAAAGGAAAAATGTTTTCCTAAATTTAGAGGAGTTGCTTAATTCGAAAACTCAAGGATTGCTGTCAAGTGAAATGGTTTCACTAAACGATAGATGCTAAGAGAAACTAAACGATCGTGGAGTGTTATTACGATACTTCACTCAACTAGTCGTAGCTAAACAATCACAGGGCATTGATAACGAGCAAAATGCACGATTATTACAGTGCAAATAAGTAAAACAATGAGGGAATGCGACGGTAATACCAAAATCATGTCCAAAAATGGTAAACTAAGAATATTGCGATCGCATGTGCCCATCGCATAAAAGCAGCTAATTACTTATTTTGTGAAGGAAAATGCGTTGGCCCAAGTAACATTGCGATCCAAGGAATTCGGTGTCTGCGCACATTGAAATATTATGACCGCAAAGTCATGCCATTGTATGCGCTCGCAAGAAGTTTCTCAAGAAGGTGGCTACATAAAGACGACGCATCAAGGTAAAAGCTTAATAAATCATAATGGGAACGAAAAGTTGATGATGGTCAAATCCAAATTTAGTTGACAAGTCGTTAGCGACACACTGTAGCAAGTACATTCAACTTTTCCGTGACCATTAATCGACGCATCAGACAGAGATTTAATGACCTCCCATCATTGCAACCATTAGAGAGAAAAGCTTCTTCCACTTGAGCTCTATAAACCGAAGGCCACCATCGATAAAGAGGTTCACCATATAGAGATAGATCATATACAAATAGATAGCTCTGTTAGTCTGTAGTTATTCATATACTTATAAGGCGGAGGCAATCGAAGAGAAGGAGATGTCGAGAGGACATTTCTGGACAGCTCAAAAGATTGCCGAGAAGCGCTATAGAAGGAAAGAGGGCCGACTCTTGCGAGAGCAAGGATATTCTTCTGGGTAGAGTAGAGTAAAAAGACAGTATAAAAGCCACAGGAAGCAAGATATTGCTACCAGGCTTCTTATCCCTACTTTCCATTATTGTTCTGTATTCTGACTTTATTTATAGAAAATGGAATTCTCATCTCAACATTTGTTCAATCTCTCCACATTTCTCATATGTAGCTAAATTTTCGAATGGGTTGAGAAGTACTTAGCTAGCATGACCTATGATCTTCACTTTATGTGATCATCTTGTCTTATGTATGCTTTATTCACTCTTTAGAGATACTTGAAAGAGTAGTCTAAAGAAAGAATCTAGGCTTAAGAGAGTTAGATTAGAATCTAGGTTTGAGAAAGTCAGATTAGAACCGTATAAGCAAAAGATAGAAACTTAGACACATGTTATATTTGCTATTATGCATCGCATGCACCCTAGAAATAGGATATGATAGTATGCGGTCACCTTGTGTATGTATGTATCATTCATCATCCCATAGACAAGAATAGAGGCTTAGACATAAGTCCTATCGACATTATCTTATACATCGCATACGTCCTAGAAATAGAAACTATGGCATTTGCATTGAGAGATGACATGCTGTTGTATGTGTATAGCATGATCGCATAACTTGAATGCAATCTTAGAAAGTGTTAGCTAAATCCCTTCTCAACTCGTTCATCACATACTCATTGTATTCTCGATTTCATCAACTCTTTACTCGAATCTGTCACATAGAATTTATACTTAAACAAAACACCAAACAAACTTATTTGTTTTTGCCATCGCAAAGGAATCAATTTTACTGACGCATAGTAACTCAGTAGTCCCTGTGTTCGACCCTAGACTTACCAAGAAACCTAGTGAGATTTATACTTGGGTTTTACTAGGAAAACTTGCATGTGCAATGCATAACTCATCGCCGCAATTTCATACCATTATCTCATCACATTTACAACGCATCAAGTTTTTGGTGCTGTTACCGGGGACTACGGCAGTACATATTGTGCTAACAGTAACTTTTTTTATTTTCTTTGCAGCTTTCGACCTCTGTGCACTGCCATTCCTTTAGTAAGGAAAAAAGCGGGTGTCGTATGAGCGAAGGACACATTCCTTAGCCCAACTACGACCTAGAGATTGAAAGAATGTTCAGAAGAAGATAGAGAGACAACCATCGACAACAGCAAGAGAGAAATCCTAGAATGGCGGAACAACCGAAAGACAGAGCAGCAAACGCAAACAATATCATGGCAAACCCCATTCTCTTGGTGTACGATCGCAATAGACCCATCCAGGACTATGCGTCGCCTAACTCTATGATTTCTCCCTAGGAATCATGAGGCCACTCTTGATACATCGAGGTTCAAGATGAAGCCGGTTATGTTGCAAATGATTCAGAGGGCCGGACAGTTTGGTGGAAGGCATGGCGAGGGTCCGCATGCCCATCTCTTGAGTTTCATCGAAATTTGCAATACTTTTGTGTTCCTAAACATCTCAGCTGAAGAAGTTCGACTAACGTTGTTCCCATTTTCACTATGCGACCAAGAAAGGAAATGGGCCTATTCTCTCGAACCATGGGAGATAACGTCTTAGGAACAGGTAGTAGAGAAGTTCATGAAGAAATACTTCCCCCTACTGAGAATGCAAGAAGGAGGAAGTTGATTACAAATTTTGAACAAGAAATTGACGAATCGCTCAATGATGCCTGGGCGAGGTTTAAAAGACAGGTGCGAGATTGTCCGCACAATGGCTTATCTGACTGTCTCCAAATGGAAATCTTTTATCATGGTTTGAACCCTGCATCACAGATGGCTGCCAATGTGCAGCAGCTAGAGGTCTGCTTGACAAAACGTATGATGAGGTTAAGAATATTCTTGATCGCATTTCGAAGAATCACGAAGATTGGAGGGAAAGCGATCAACGATTAAAAATTCGAGAAGGTGACACAAACAATGGGTCCATCACATCCCTACAAAGTCAAATGAATACGATGATGAATCTGATACAGGGCATCGCAATCAATAGCTCGAGAATGCAAAGAGGGCAGGTCAATGCAATCGAGCAGACATGCACAAGTTGTGCTAGTTGTGGAGATTTGCATCTGATGGAAGAATGTTCAAGGAACCTGCAATCTGTATACTTCGTAAAGAACAATCCTTTCTATAACACTTACAACTGCAAGTGGAGAAACCACCCCAACTTCGCGTGGAAAAACAATCAACAACAGATTTATCAACCCATGGCGCAAAAGGAAGGGCCGCTAGGATTTTTCCCACAAACAAACGGTCAATCGCAAAATCAAGCTAGTAGCTCGCAAGCGCCGCAATCTTCTTCCCTGGAGAGCTTATTAAAGCAGTACATAGAAAAGAACGAAATAGTACTCTAGAATCAGGCAACTTCAACCCGCAATCTCGAAATCCAAATAGGACAGATTGCGGGCGAACTAAAAAATAGACCGCAAGGGGCGTTGCCGAGTTCAATTAAGCTCCCTCGCAACCCGAGGAACATGTGAAAGGAGCAATGTCAAGTCGTGACTTTGCGAAGCAAGAAGACAATAGCGAAAGAGAAAACAGAACTAAGTAGGACTAATCCAATTGTGATGGAACCCAATACCCCGATGACAAAAGATGAACTAGAAGAAAATGAGACGATGGAACCAGAAGTTGCATCGACTTCTAAGCCTATGGAACAGGGAAGCGTGAAGCTACAGCTGCCACAATTCCCTCAGAGACTTAAGAAAAATCAAAATCATGAAGTGCAGTATCATCGCTTCATGGACATGTTAAAACAGCTGCACATCAACATCCCTTTCACTGAAACAATTGAAAAAATGCCGAAATATGTTAAGTTTTTGAAGGTCATGGTGACAAAGAAAAGGAGCACAAGAAAGTTCGTAACGGTGGCATGAACGCAAAAAGTCAAACACCATTATTCCACTGAAAATGTGCGACCCCAGACGTTTCACGATACCCTGCTCAATTGGCGGGATATATATAGGTCAAGCGCTTTGCGATCTTGGGGCCAGTATAAACTTAATGCCCCTTTCAATTTTCAAACAATTGAATGTGGGGCAGTTGGCACTCACGACGATGACTCTCTAGCTGGCGGACAAGTCCCTAGTTCACCCAGAAGGAATGTTGAAGGATGTCCTAGTCTCAATTGACAAATTTATCTTACCAGCAGACTTCATCATTCTCGATTACGAAGTGGACAAGGATGTACCCATCATATTGGGACGACAATTTTTATCCACTGGTCGCGCTCAAATTGATGTGTACAAGGGAGAGATCATGTTGAGTGTGAATGGGAAGAAGCTCAGGTTTGACATTATTAAAGCCATGAAGTATCCGGAAGACGAAGACCTATCTGATTCCGACAATGAACCCAGTTATAATGAAAAAGAAGAGTCCGAAGATGAAGATGAAAGAGAGGTTGCGACCGTATTCGTAGTAACCTACAATGTGATCATGGAGAAAGCAAACAAAGAAGAAAAATTGACGTTGAATGAAAAGAAAAAAGCACAACAACCTTTCTTGGAACAACCACCTACCATGGAATTAGAAACCCTGCCAAGCCATCTGAAGTATGTTTTCTTAGGGCAAAATGAAACTTTGCCAGTGATATTTTCCTCTATGCTACAAGAAGAACAAGAGAATGTGTTGCATAGCATCCTAAGGAAGTACATAAAAGCAATAGGGTGGACGCTAGCAGACATAAGAGGAATCAGCCTCGCATATTGCATGCACAGGATACATCTCGAAGAAAACCAAAAAGGGTATGTCAAACTTCAATGCAGACTAAACCCTACGATGAAGAAGGTTGTGAAAAAGAAGATAATCAAATGGTTGGACGCAGGCATTATATATCCAATCGCCGATAGCACATGGGTCAACCCCATGCAATGTGTGCCCAAGAAGGGAGGAATGACGATAGTCCCAAATGAAAACAATGAATTAATACCAATGAGGACCGTCACCGGCTGACGAATCTGCATGGACTACCGCAAACTCAATATGATGACGAAGAAGGATCATTTCCCCTTGCCTTTCGTTGACCAGATGCTAGACCGCCTTACAGGAAATGATTACTTCTGTTTTCTGGATGGGTATGCAGGCTACAACCAAATAATGATTGCTCCCGAAGACCAAGAGAAAACCACATTCACCTGCCCCTACGGAATGCTTGCTTTTCACCGCATGTCGTTCGAATTATGCAATGCGTCGAGCACGTTCCAGAGGTACATGATGGACATCTTCTCTAAGTATCTTGAAGATTCAGTGGAAATTTTTATGGACGACTTCTCGATTTATGGGCAAACATATGAAATCTGTCTGAACAATTTGGAGAAGATACTAAGGAGATGTGAAGAGACAAATCTTGTGTTGAATTGGGAGAAGTGCACTTCATGGTGAATGAAGGTATTGTGCTCTGGCACAAAGTCTCCAAGGAAGGGCTGGAGGTGGATAAGGCAAAGATTGAGGCCATTGAAAAGTTTCCACCACCAGCAAATGTGAAGGCTGTCAGGAGTTTCCTGGGACATGCAGGATTTTATCGTCGTTTTGTGAAGGACTTTTTGAAGATTGGTTGACCATTGAGTATGTTGCTGGAGGCCGAGAGAACATTTGACTTTGATGAACAATGCCTCAACGCATTCAAAATACTGAAGAATGCATTGATAATTGCATCTGTGTTGATCGCACCTGACTGGACAAAGCCATTTGAGCTAATGTGCAATGCTAGCGGTTATGCGATGGGGGCGGTGCTAGCGCAAACGAAAAAGACAATGCTACACCCCATCGCATATACGAGTAGAACCTTGAACCCTACCCAAGCGAATTACACTACCATTGAAAAAGAACTTCTTGCGGTGATCTTTGCGATGGAAAAATTTAGAGCTTACTTGCTGGGATCCAAAGTGATCGTTCACATCGACCACTCAACAATCAAATATTTAATGACCAAGAAAGATGCAAAGCCGAGGTTAATTCGATGGGTTCTCCTCCTTATAGAATTCAACATGGAAATCATTGATCACAAGGGGACGGAGAACTAGGTTGCGGACCACCGATTAGAAAATCAGAAGTTGACGGCAACCAGTCGGAGGTTAACGCAACCTTCCCACATGAGCAGCTGTTCAAAATTGAAGAGTTACCATGGTATGCAGATGTGGTCAATTATCTAGTCTGTGAACAATTTTCGGAGAACTACACAACCCACCAAAAGACACGACTTATACACGAATATAAATCCTATTATTGGGATGAGCCAAATCTTTACAAGAGGGGATTAGACCAAATCTTGCGTCTATATGTACCAGAGACTGCTCACCAGCACATACTATCCCAATGCCATGACTCACTATATGGTGGACATTTTGGAGGTCAACGCACAACAACAAAAGTGTTACAAGCGGATATTTTTGGCCGACTCTATTTAAGGATGCAAGAGATTATTCTATGAGATGCGACAGGTGCCAACGCACGGGAAACATCTCATGGAAGAATGCGATGCCAATGAATATTATCTTAGAATTGGAGCTATATGACGTATGGGGCATAGACTTCATGGGACCATTTTCACCATCAAATGGTTATAAATACATTTTGTTGGTCGTCGATTATGTTTTCAAATGGGTTGAAGCAGTATTGTGCGTCGCAAGCGATGCGACAATAGTCTCCAAATTCTTGCAGAGAAATATCTTCACCGGCATCCCACGAGTTGCTGCTCAAGTATAATATCCACCATAAGGTCGCCACCACATATTATCCATAGACAAACGACCAGACCGAAGTGTCTAACAGGCAAAATGATCCTAGAAAAGGTAGTGAATCCTTCACGCAAAGATTGGGCCATGAACCTGGACGATGCCTTGTGGGCATACAGGACCGCCTATAAAACACTTATAGGCATGTCCTCGTATGCACTGGTGTTTGGGAAGGCATGCAACTTACCACTTGAATTGGAGCACAGAGCATTGTGGGCAGTGAAGAAGCTCAATTTTGATTTGAAGACCGTAGGGGAGACAAGAAAACTTCAGTTGATCGACCTAGACGAATGGAGAACTCAACCATATGAAAATGCCAAGATCTACAAGGAGCGTGCAAAATGTTGGCATGACAAATGACTATGCGAGAAGAATCTCCAGGTTGGATAGAACGTCTTGTTATACAATTCTCGTCTACGAATTTTTCTCGAAAAATTAAAGTCACGATGGTCCGGACCATTTATAATCAAAGAGATATTCCCGTATGGGGCGGTTGAGTTAACTAATGAGGATGGGGCCAACGTATTCAAAATCAATGGACAAAGTGTCAAGATATATCACGGAGGAGACTTGCATCATGAGAAGACCTCCATGGACCTGAGGAATTCCTGACTGAAGAAGAAATAAGCAGTCTCTGTGATAGTATGCGATACAAACTCATCAAGGACGCAATTTTTTTGAAGTATTTTTTTTATATCTGTATTTCATGAATTTACTCTACCTTTTTTTTTCGTACAAACAACACATCTCAAAAAAAAAAAAAAAAAAATCAACTCTGTCTTTCATATTTTTGACCCTCTTGATTTTTTAGCAACGATCGTGGTAAACGATTGTGGTGGAGCTACGCGATAACAAAAAAACGCGAACAGTTCGTTTAGCCCATCGCAATCGAAGAATCATCCTGCCACAAAGAAGGATGTGATCACAGATGATGCGGGCAACAGAGCAAATTTGGGGGTTGTATCTTTCTTTGACTTTGTTTATTTCAAATTTTGCACTCTCGCATCTCATTCTTAACATTGATAATTTTATCATTGCATCCTCTTTAGTTGGCACAATCATTTAATACTTTAGTTAGTCAACGCATTTCTTTCCGTACCAATATGATTTCAATGATGAAACGCATGCCTCTATTTTTCATCGCATGTACTAGAATCAACTTAATTTTAGGACAGTCAATTCATGAAATATTTCTAGAAGCTAGCGGTCCACTGATAACGGGCAGAAATGCATGTCAATATAGGCCTTTTATTTAGAATTATGAGGCTGTTAAGTAGAATATGCGACGAATATGTTAGGAATTCATGAGAAAAAGAGTTTGCATCGATCGACATTGAGAATCTCGGCTAACCCACTATTATGCGTTATTATGCGTTCAATTGTTTATTTTTTGTAGCAACCGCAGAAAGCGATCGCATGCGTGGAAGCCAGGCTATCGCAAAGACGACCGCATGGGGGAAATCTCTCCATCGCAAAGGCCAACGCATACGTTCGATGCATGAATATTGCGTCCATTAATCGCATGCGGTGATCGCATACGTCAGTCATATGGGTGTTGCGTCTGACGAGCGAATGCGTCCATCGCATAGAAGTTGCGGCCGTCAAGTGAATGTAGTCATCACAGAAAGGTTGCAGTTGCATAATAATAACCATAATAAAGGGAGGAACGCAAGGTTGGTGGAATGCAAGCATGAACGCATACATTAGGATTATCAAAAGATGATGTTGACATTTTACCTACCACGCCGTTAGCAGCAGAGATTCAGAAAAGGACCATTGCCCCACGAGTGTCAGATTTAGAGCAGATCCATAAATGTTGTCGATGATCAAGCTCTATAAATAGAAGTCGTTGAGCGGAATTTCAAATCATCCAAGGCTTTTCGCCTGAGGCTCCTCACCTTAGAGTGGGATTCTTGTGATCCAGACCAAAGTGTAAGAAGATAGCTTGAGAGTTCTTCATCTCCTTCATCCATTCTGAGTGACGACCAGAGCCTTCGCTGGAGCTAGAGTTCGAGAGAGTCTACTCCACTGCCTATCCATGGCACCACCGGTAACCTTGACACACATCTGCCAGGAGCAAGACATTGCTTCCAGCTGGTCCTTCCATTTCTTTTCTATCCTTGTATTGTATTACAATTTGGCTTAAGGAATTAATACATTTTGTGATCAATGCATTTTTATATTTCCTACGATTGCATCTCCATCTTCCTTTACTTAGCATCCTTAACTTTCATTATATCATTAAGTAAGATTGCTAGAGTATCGCATACTTAGTTATGCAGATTAGGGATATGAAGCATGTAGCAAAGCACCGGGAGGTGTACGTTGTGTGAGTTTTATGAGAAAACCTTATTTGCTTAGTGTGAAGCTGTAGCAATGCTTATCTATAAGCGGATGCAATGCTTGTCTATGAGTAGAATCAGCAACAACTAACTGCCCGAGAAGGTAAGTGGTTGGTCACATTAAGCAATGTAAGCAAGTGTTCACTAGGGATGGGAATAATCTTACGTCAGCCAGACTTTTCTGATTACCTTGTCTTATGTATGCACCCATCACCCCTTTAGAGCTACTCGAGAGAAAGAACCTAAGACTTGAAAGAGCTAGGTTAGAATTGAGGCTCGAGAGAGCTAGATTAAGATCGCATAAGCAAGAATGGAGACTTAGGAATAAGTTCCCTTTGCTATTACACATCACGTGCATATGTGTCGGGTGTGTATGGCATGGTCGCATAAGTTTGTGTTGGCTGGGGTTGCCCTTGCAGTCAAGCTTAGTGTTGTAGTGAAGACATCCTCACATTTTATCTATTTTTCCATGCATTTTACTACGCGTCAACAGTTGTCATGTCTCTACCTCTCATTCATACTTCCACTATTTTGTTTGTTAGTTAGGAGTAGGAGTAGTGCTTAACTTATCCATCATTCTTTTATCTATCTGCCGCAAACATATTACCGCATGCCCTTTAGCTACAAGTCCCTGAGTTCGACCTCGGATTACCTGAAAAACTTGCGTTCTTGTTATACTTGGCGAGAGCGCAAGAAAACTTGTGATAGGAACACATGGTCATTGCATATGAGATCAACGCATACATTTCATTCCAACGCACGATCACTGACGCATGAGAACCAACACATAACCTAAGACATGCATCGCATATATTGCGTTCACCTAATTTTTAGTCACCAAGTTTTTGGTGCCGTTGCCAAGGACTTGGCAGCTAATGGTTTGTTGAGTTTTGTGTTTTTGCAGGCAACCTTTTTACCTTGGGAGTATTGTAGCTTGTGTGGCAAATTTGCAAACAATATTCAAGTGTAGGCGATGTGCCAAAAGCCAGTATTGACCCCAAGAGAAAAGAGCAATAAATCACATGAGCTAAAGGTAGTTCTAAGCATATGGTGGCCAACGTGCGCCCAATAATTGCTGGAAGATCCAATGGTTAGGGTAAGCTTCTTGACCTAAGCAGTTGAGAGAAATCTCCTGCATGGAAGACTCCTTGCGGTGACCTCACTCCAATTTCTCCAGGGACATCTTCTACGCTATCTTTACCTTGATTTTCGTAGTTTAGTTTATTTTTATTGTTATTTTGGATATGCAGCTGTTTCCTTGGTTGTGGTGTGTTTGCTCCTTGTAGGTGCGACAATAATTCTCCTCGGTGCGCAATTACAATGGAAGGATTCTCTTCATCATTAAACGCAGTTACAACGGAAGGATAAAAATCATTTGAAAACACCAGGTTGAAAAAAGTTTGAAATAAATCATGCGATGCCCTAGGAACAAGTAAAGTCTTTTTGATTTTGAAGGTTAAACTTGCAGTCCCTAAGTTTTAGAAATATTTTAGAAGAGACCAGGTTAGAAATAAAGAAGATTTTGGTTCATAAGATTTGAATAAGTAACCTCGAGAAATCTAGGTAAGGAAAAGGCGGCTGACTCTATAAAGAAAATCTTTAGTTTATGCTTGAGGACAAGCATTGTTTTAAATTTGGGGGTGTGATAATGGACAGAAATGCACGATTATTACAACGCAAGTAAGTAAAACAATGAGAGAATGCAACGGTAAAAATATACAAAATCATGTCCAAAAGCAGTAAACTGAGAATATTGCGATCGCATGTGCCAATCGCATAAAAACAACCAATTTACTTATTTTGTGCAGGAAAAACGCGTTGGTACAAGTAACATTGCGATCCAAGGAATTCAGCATCCGCGCGCATTGGAAGATTACGATCGCAAAGTCATGCGATCGTATGCACTTGCAAGAAGTTGTCAAGAAGGTGGCCACATAAAGATGGCGCATCAAGGTGAAAGCTTAATAAATCATGATGGAAGGGAAAGCTAATGACGGTCAAATTCAAATTTAGTTGACAAGCCATTAACGACACACTGTAGCAAGTACATTCAACTTTTCGGTGACCATTAATCGGCATATCAGACAGAAGATTTAATGACCTCCCATCATTGCAATCATTAGAGAGAAAAGCTTCTTCACCTTAAGCTCTATAAATACCGAAGGCCACCATCGATAAAGAGGTTCACCATATAGAAGATAGATCATATATAAATAGATAGCCATTAGTCTGTATTTATTCATATACTTATAAGACGGAGGCGATCGAAAAGAAGGAGATGCCGAGAGGACATTCCCGGATAGCTCGAAAGACTGTCGGGAAGCGCTATAAAAGGAAAGAGAGCCGACACTTACGAGGGCAAGGATATTCTTCTGGGTAGAGTAGATTAAAAAGATAGTGTAAAAGCCACGGGAAGTAAGACATTGCTACCAGGCTTCTTATCCCTACTTTCCATTGTTGTTTTGTATTCTAACTTTATTTATAGAAAATGGAATTCTCATCCAACCATCTGTTCAATCTCTCCACATTTCGCATGAGTAGCTAAATTTCCGAATGGGTTGAGAAGTACTTAGCTAGCATGACCTGGGATCTTCACTTTATGCGATCATTTTGTCTTATGTATGCTTTATTCACTCTTTAGAGATACTTGAAAGAGTAGTCTAAAGAAAGAATCTAGGCTTAAGAGAGTCAGATTAGAATCTAGGTTTGAGAAAGTCAGATTAGAACCGTATAAGCAAAAGATAGAAACTTAGACATAAGTTCTATTTGCTATTATGCATCGCATGCACCCTAGAAATAGGATATGATAGTATGCGGTCACCTTCTGTATGTATGTATCATTCATCATCGCATAGACAAGAATAGAGGCTTAGACATAAGTCCTATCAACATTATCGTATACATTGCATGCATCCTAGAAATAGGAACTATGGCATTTGCATTGAGAGATGACATGTTGTTGTGTGTGTGTAGAATGATCACATAACTTGAGTGCAATCTTAGAAAGTGTTAGCTAAATCCCTTCTCAACCCGTTCATCGCATACTCATTGTATTCTCGATTTCATCAACTCTTTACTCGAATCTGTCACATAGAATTTATACTTAAACAAAACACCAACCAAACTTATTTCTTTTTGCCACGCAAAGGAATCAATTTTACTGACGCATAGTAACTCAGTAGTCCCTGTGTTCGACACTGGACTTACCAGGAAACCTAGAGAGATTTATACTTGGGTTTTAATTGGAAAACTTGCATGTGCAACACATAACTCATCACTGCAATTTCATATCATTATTTCATCACATTTACACCGCATCAGGCATTAGCTATATGATAAGCTGCCATCTTCTACACAATTGAGCATTCGTCTATATGATAGACTCTTTTCATCTCCCACTTACTCAATCATTTATAAGATTGTTGTTCCTTCGGTCTCTTACTCTAGCCAAGTTCACACCGAGCTCACACTTGGATTCTCACACCAAGAATACCAAGGAAACCATTGCGGTTGTGTCCTCACTCAACTCGACTGAGTTCAAGGTTTTGGAGGTCGTTTGTTGGGTTTGCTGTTGATCGTGTTGTGTTGTGGTCATTGTGTTCGAGCATTCGTGTATTGTCGTCTTAGACGATGGAGTTAGTGATCGGGGGAGTTTGAAAAAATAAGTCTTTAAAGGTATGTATTTTTTATCCCTTGATCTTATTGTAAAGCATGTTGTAATTTTGTATTGTGCATGAAGTGTAAAATTCCGTTTCTTGATTGTAATTGTTAGTGTTCAATTTCGAATGGAATTTGGAATGGTTATTTCGCTGTTCATGGAAATCCTCATATTTGATTTCCTTCAGTTACTACATGTATGCATGAGCTTAACAATTAAACTTTTGCAACTTAACCTAAAAGAATCAAAACGTTTTATTAAAGATAAGTTTTCAACAAAGTATACCAAAAAAAACCTTTACTCGGAGTACTCCTAATACAAGGTTAAAATGAATGAAATAAACAACAAAATAAAAACAATCAAAGAATTCAAATGTTTGTCTGCTAACTAAAACATGAGAAGGACATATGTGGAAACATCTATCTAGTCCCATAGGCTCGTCACAGATTCTTCTTGTCATTCGTCATTTTTTCCCACCTTTACCTGAAAAACATATCAGAGGAAAGGGTGCATATAAAATACTCAGTAAATAACCTGTTATTGGGCCCACTAGGTGATTCTTAGCCTTCCTATCTAAGCACAAATGTATATTTTATAACATGGTAGTCTTAATGAAACTGAAGGAACAAAAATCATAGCAGTCATGGTGATCCAAAAAGAACAAATATCATGGAAGTCTGGTAATCTAGAAGGAACACATATCATGGAAGTATGGTGATTTCGAAGGAAAACTTATCATAACAGTAGTGGTGATCCAATAGGACACCGAATAGGTCATAAATAGTGAACCTGAAGGTTCACAAACACAAGATGTACATAGCCAGATAGGAAAGCTAATATTCACCATCTAATCTACCATGCATCAGACAACCAATAGACATCTTTCCCTAAATCATCATCATATTATCATAGCCATCATCTCCATCATGCAAAAATGCAAACACTAGATCTCGTGTCATGCTCATAAGATCATAGCTCATTGATTACCAGAATGCCCACACAGTTCTTACATCATTGAAGCATAGAATTATTGGGGATGATGCCCTAAACTCTCGTTGGGTCCTGTAGTTTGTAAACACAGTATTGAACAAATGCTTGTGATGTAATAATATATGATATTTTCTTCACTATTGTCTATGAAACATGGGATGTTTTAATTGCTTTACCACAAACCAAAAACTAAGATCCCTGGTTGTTGTTGTAACTTAACCATGTATGTGGAGACATACAGGTGGTCATGCCATAAATGATAACCAAAATGGTCTGTAGTATATGGATATAGGAGGGAAACCTTATCCTGGTAACGCTAGGAATGCAACTCGCTTTGTAGAATAGTTATAAGTGTTGTGACTTGCTATAGAGGGTCTGATCCTGATTATTCATGTGAAGACGTGCGAGTGGAGGGGTTCTGTATAAAGGAGTTTGTATAAGACCGAACCACAAAGTGTTATAGTCTCGTTATATAACACTGTTCATGACAGAGACTTCACTTCACTAGGATGACCATAGGTAACATGATTGCCGACTCAAACCTACTACTTGGAGGATTCGTCTAATTTGGGAGCTGGGAACTCAGCTACACAAGATGGAATTCACTCCTTCCCCGAATCAGGGGTAAGTAGATAGATTACTCCTTTAAGGGTTGATTTTGGGGCTTGAACGATGTGGTAGGCCCGAGAGGTGTCCACACATAGTAGGACTATGTTGTATTGTTCATTAGAGGGATTAGTGGTACTTAAGGAGTTAAATGTAACTACAGGGAAAAAACGGTAAATTGGCCTAACTATACTTACGAGCATCTGTGAAGGATTATCGTATTGTTGATTGGTTATATTCGATGGACACAGAAATATATTTGTGCTGAGAAGAGTGATCTTTAGTGGAATTCCTGACAGTTAACAGATGGTGGATCTCGTGGCTAAAGAGTTTAGTCAGCTATTCACGTACCGTTGGAGCTTCGAGCCACAGGTCCATAAGGTCCCCTTGGTAGCTCAATGGATTCAAGTTGAGAATCAGTTTTTGGGTCTGTTTGAAGTGTTCAAATTGACAAGAGCGAGTTTTATTATAAATAATATGATTAAACTGGTCAATTATATATGATATAGTTGACATGATGTATGAGATACATTAATTGGAGGAAATGGATATAAATATGATTTATATCTAGTGGAGGAGAAAAGGACTATGGTTTATATGTTGCATATGATGTAATATTAAACTATAAGTTATAAATATAATATGATTATATTTATTTCTAATTAAACAATTATAAGATAATAGTTGGCAGTTTTTTTCTCTATAACCGAATGAGATAGTGGGCGTTGCAATCATTTTTTTATAACTGAAGGATAAAATGAAAATGGTTTTCATTTTGCAAAGAGATCGGTTAATCGCTACACGAATTGGTACACTGGCCATCGTCTAGCATACGAGAGCATACATGATAGCTCAAAGTTTTCTAACGATTGTGTACACACGAAACTTATCTAAACCATCGTATAGTATTTGCTAAATGATCGCACGTGTGGAGTAATTTATCTAAATGATCAGCCCTATTTACTACACGATCATGCACCTTTTTATAAATGATCAAGCACCCATCTAGATATCTTCCACTTGCTTAGTCGTGGTAAATGATCGTTGTTTCATCCTCCCCTCTACCAAATCCAACAGACCCTAAACTTCCTAGATTCTCACTCCGAGAATACCGAGGTTTCCAAGTGGTTGTGTCCTCCTTTGTTGCCTTGTTCGTGAGAAGTTCATTCGGTAGTAGACAACAACGTGATTTGGTGGACGATTGCCTTGGCGAACACAGTGACTACGTGAGTTGTCGTTTTTGTACGAGAGCGAGAATTCAAGGGAAGAAAAGTTCTTCAACTATTATGTCTCTTGTCCCTTTGCATTAACGTTTGAAAAACATGCTACAAATGCATAACTTGTATGTTTGTTTGTGAATGTGGTTTTTCTGTCATAATGAATTTGGAATGATCTTGCTTCCGCTCATAGGTACTCTTTGATAAGAGTTCCTTCTATTGGTATCAGAGTCAGGTTCTGATATTCCAAATTCATTGATGCAAAGAATAGCCTTTACTTTCTCGGTGGGTAAAACATGTCTGCACTCTGTTTAATTGTTAAATGGTTTTGTGGATGTGAATTAATGGAGTTTTTTGGGATGATGCCTCTGGTTATTTTTTTTTTTTTTTACATTCAAAGTTAACTGTAAGGGCCTTTTTATTCTTTGGTGTATTAACTTGCTATCGAGTCTGTAAATTCAAAGTGTTTGAGTCTTTGTTGAGTCGCTCATGATGAGGCTTCAAGGCAAGGAGTTGTTGTACTTCTAGGATGAAGACGACCAAGAATTGGTCAGGTCGTGTAAACGATGGGGTAAGCGATTGTTCAGTATCGAATACTCAAAAGCAAGTTGACACGAGCGCACTTGACGATCGTGTACCTCAACAAGCTTCATTGCTTAGTTCCTGACTACATGATTGCGGAGTAAAATGTTTAGATGATTGTGCTTCACAGCAACGTCCTCATCTAACTGATAGTATAAACTTGCGGGTTTATGTTTGGTGCGCTAAACGATCGAGTGCTTCATGCTTCATCGCAGTGTAAATAATACTCGGTCGTAGCTAAACGATTGTTGATACCCGACCAAGTTTACTAAACGATCAGGGATGCTACGCCCAAGCAGATCAAGACCCGGTTCACCTGTGAACCGATTTGCTCCATAAAGAAATGTAATAGATAGAATTTTATTTCTGCTTATGTGGCGGTTCATTTTATTTCCGGTTATGAGGCGGTTCATCCTAGTCCATTTTGTGAATGTACATAGGATGTATGTCTAATTATATGTCATATGGTATGCCAGTTGAAATCCCACCTTAGGTTATGCATTGGTCATGCATCATTTCTCTAACTGTAAGTGTTATGATTAGAGAAGCTTGAATTAAATTACATAAGAGCATGCTCATGCATCATGTAATATAAGAGTTATATTTATGCATGCGTAAAGCATAGACATGCATCATCTTTATATTATAAGTGTTATAGTATAAGGGTGTATGGAAGCATGTTTGCTTGCTTCATTACAAATATATAAAAGGTATATATAGTAATGTATGGACATTGCATGAAGCATGATACATAGTTAAATTTATAGGTGTTAGAACTACCTAGTTGTGCATGGCAATGTGTATGGGTTTTAGTTGTTCCTTTTATAGGAGTTATAAGGAAATTAGAACTAAAATCTATAAGAAAGACATGCATGCGAACTTAGGCTTGAATCATGGTTTTAAAAATATTTACTTGGTGGAGATAGACCTAAAATCACAGTTCTAATGTGATTAGAAACCTATGGTTTAATCTTTTAATGAGTTTAATAGGATTAAATTGACTAATAAAAGATTAAAAGTGTAGAAAATCTATCTATAAAGGACCTTTTGTCTAAGGCGGGTTCTGTCTATGCTGGGGTATTTATGCTGATGGAAACAGAACACCCCTACCTGGCAACCTACCTGAAAAGGTGAATTAGATAAATTTGGAGCATGCATGCAAATTTGAGGATAGTCTGTTAAAGAGTTTAATATGACCACTTGAACTTACATAATTTCAAAGACAATAGTTGTTTTTGAGCAAATTAAACTGACTTAGAAAAATCAGTAGCCAGATGGTCAAAGTTAATGAACCCGTAGGTAGAACATTCAATGGGACGTTCTTGGGGTATAATGATACTTCATTTAAACCTCTTCGCGTTTCTGCCTTTATGTTCACACCGTGAGATCTATTCTCGGCCTCGTGGCACCCTAAGAGTGTCCCCCTAAAGGATGGTGTTTGGATAGGTCAATATCAAGGTGGATGGATTGAATGTTCATAGTAAATGGGAGGGGGACGTGCGATAACATATCCCATGGTCTCTCTCATTAGGTTGGATAAGGTTTCTGTGCATCGCCTCGAGGCACCCTAAGAGTGTCCCCCTATAGGATGGCAGTTTTGCACGATTCTTTATCTAATCTCCTGTATAGGATAAGATCGCTTTAGTCTCTTGTCCTAATCTGCTTTTTCCCTACAGTGGGCGCCTTAGGGTGGGACTCTAGGGTTGAAAACGAGGGGTTACAATTACGCGGAATTATTAAGGGTTAACAGTTCTGGTCCGAACAAATGATGACGGTTAGATGCAGTTACAAGAGTTATTTCTGTCTAATTATTGAGAGTGTCTCATCCCAGTGAAGGGGCATTTGATCACCCCACCGGTGACGTTTGTCCTGCTTCGCTGGGGCATCATTGCATAATAGATGTCTTTTCATTTAGGTACTTGGAAACTATTTTGCTAAAATTAAAATTAGTGTTAAAATGTGGTATTGCATAGACTTGTTAAGTTTGTTCTGTTTTCAGCAACGTAATTATGGCCACCGCCACATTAGCTCTACTTAGCACTGATAAGCTGACTGGCGAAAACTACGCTAGTTGGAAACACACGATCACAAAAATTTTAATCATCAATGATCTCATGTTCGTCCTTACAGAGGAATGTCCTCTTATTCCATCTCCTAACGCCACTCGAAATTTTTGGAAGGCCTATGAGCATTGGATACGGACGAATGAGAAGGCCCGAGCCTATATCTTGGCCAGTCATAATGACATTTTGGCTAAGAAGCATGAGTTTATGGTCTCAGTGTGTGAGATCATGGAGTCCCCAAAGGGAATGTTCGGACAACCATCTGGACAGCTCAAGCACGAGGCTCTGAAATGCATCTTCAACTCCAAAATAGAGGAAGCACCTCTGTTTGAGAATATGTGCTTAATATGATGGTCCACTTCAATGTGGCGAAGATGAATAGGCCTCGGATCGATGAGGGTAGCCAGGTTAGCATTATCTTGCATTCGTTGTCGGATAGCTTCCTGCACTTTGTCAGTAATGCGATTCTAAACAAAGTGGACTATACCCTTACAACACTCCTCAACGAGTTGCAAACATTCCAATCCTTACTGAAAAGTAAGGAGAAGAAGATAGGTGAGGCAAATGTTGGTTCATATTCTAAGAAGTTCTATCGAGCTTCGACCTCAGGAACTAAGTCTGCACCTTCTACTTCTAACACTACCAAGTGGAAGAAGAAGAATGGTGGTAAAGGGAAAGGGAAGGCGCCTGCTAACCCACCACTTGTCACCCAGTGGGGAAGGTGACCAGCGCCCGAAGACAAAAGAAAGTATTTTCATTGTAACCAGGATAGGCACTGAAAGAGAAATTTTCCTCGCTGAATCAAGGAGAAGAACAAGGCCAAGGCCAGGGCCAAGGAAAAGCAAGGTAAATATGACTTACTGGTGTTGGAAACTTATTTAGTGGAGAATGTTGATTCTGCCTGGATTATTGACTCTTGAGCCACTAATCATGTTTGTTTTTTTTAGGGGATTAGATCCTGGCGGCAGCTGGAGGCTGGTGAGATGACGATGCGAGTAGGCACCGGGCACGTCGTCTCAGCTGTGGTAGTGGGAGGAGTCCAGTTTACTTTGTAGAAGAAGTTTATCATTTTAGATAATGTTGATGTAGTTCTTGAGTTAAAAGGAACTTAATTTCTGTAAAGTGTCTGATACAGTGTAAATATACTATGAATTTTCAATTGAATAAAGTGTTTATTCATAAAGATGGAGTTGAAATCTGTTCAGCATATGTGGAAAACAACTTGTATGTGCTAAGGCCATTAGCAACGAGTTCCCTCCATAACATAAAGATGTTTAAAACTGTCATGACTCAAAATAAACGACAAAACATTTCTCCTAAGGAAAATGCCCAACTTTGGCACCTTCGATTAGGCACATCAATCTCAATAGGATTGAAAGGTTGGTGAAGAAGGGACTTCAAAGCGAGTTAGAGGAAAATTCTTTACTGGTGATCGTGCCTTCAGGGCAAGATGACTAAAAGACCTTTTACTGGAAAAGGTTATCGAGCCAAAGAGCCTTTTGAGTTAGTGCATTCTGACCTTTGTGGTCCGATGAATGTGCGAGCTAGGGGAGGCTATAAGTATTTTATCACCTTTACTAATGATTACTCGTATAGGTATGTTTGATGCAACGGAAGTTTGAATCCTTTGAAAAGTTTAGAGAGTAAAGCTGAAGTTGAAAATGCATTGGATAGACAGATTAAGACACTTCGATCGGATCGAGGTGGAGAGTTTTTGGTTTTGGGGTTCCAGAACTATTTGATAGAATGTGGAATCGTTTTCTCAACTCTCAGTACCGGGTACACCTCAACAGAATGGTGTAGTGGAAAGGCAAAACAAAACCTTGTTGGACATGGTTCGGTTGATGATGAGTTATGCTTCCTTACCAGACTCGTTTTGGGGTTTTGTAGTGGAGAATACAGTGTATATACTCAACTGTGTTCCTTCCAAGAATTTTGCGAGAACACAATTGAAGTTATGGAACGGGCGTAAAGCTAGTTTGCGTCACTTCAGTATATGGGGTTGTCCAACACATGTGCTTGAGGGTAATCCAAAGAAATTGGAACCACGGTCGAGGTTGTGCCTCTTTTTAAGCTACCCAAAGGTACATGAGGGTGTTACTTTTATGATTCTATGGAAAATAGAGTGTTTTTGTCTACAAATACTACCTTCCTAAAGGAGGATCATATTAGGGAGCACAGTCCACATAGTAAGATCGTGTTACGTGAGCTTTCCAACAAAACTATTGAAACTTCAACAAGAGTTGTTGAAGGGCCTACTTCATCAGTAAGAATTGGCGATGATAGTTCATCTGGTAGGTCGGTTCCACTTCAAGAGTTGAGGGAACCTCAACGCCATAGGAGGGTTGCAAACCCACCTGTTCGCTATCGGGGTTTCATGAAAATCCTGGCTATGGTAGTCGATGGCGACGTTAAGGATCCTTTGTCTTATCGGAAGGAAATGGAAGACATTGATTGGGATGAATGGGTCAAAGCCATGGATCTCGAGATGGAGTCGATGTACTTCAACTCAATGTGGGATCTTGTAGATCAGCCTGATGGGGTAACACCTATAGGTTGCAAATGGATCTACAAAAGGAAATGGGGTGCCAATGGGAAAGTGCAAACCTTCAAGGCTAGACTTGTGGCAAAGGGTTATACCCAGGTGGAGGGAGTCGACTATGAGGAGACTTTCTCGCCTATTGCCATGTTGAAGTCTATTCGCATCCTCCTGTCCATTTCCGCATTTTATGACTATGAGATATGGCAAATGGATGTCAAGACTGCCTTTCTGAATGGTAATCTCTAGGAGACCATTTATATAGTGCAACTCGAAGGATTCATAGCCCAAGGTCAAGAGTAAAAGAATTGAAAACTGAATCGATTCATTTACGGGCTGGAACAGGCGTTTCGATCTTGGAACATTCGATTTGATACTACGATCAAATCGTACGGCTTTGACTAAAACGTTGATGAGCCTTGTGTCTACAAGAAAATCATCAACAGTTCAATAGCTTTCCTAGTGTTGTATGTAGACGATATCCTACCCATTGGGAATGATGTAGGACTATTGGCTGCAGTTAAGAACTGGCTAGCAACCCAATTCCAAATGAAAGATTTGAGAAAGGCGCAGTTTGTTCTTGGTATACAGATCTTTCGGGATCGGAAGAACAAAGTGCTAGCGCTGTCTTAGACATCGTACATTGACAAGATGTTACACAAGTACTCGATGCAGAACTCCAAAAGGGGCCTACTGCCTTTCAAGCATGGAGTTACTTTGTCTAAGGAAATGTGTCCTAAGATGCCTCAAGAGGTTGAGGAGATAAGACCCGTCCCATATGCATCTGCCGTTGGCAGTTTGATGTATGCGATGCTCTAAACTAGACCAAACATCTACTATGCTGTGGGAATAGTTAGTAGGTATCAGTCTAATCCAGGAAGGGTCTCTGGACTGCAGTCAAGAACATCCTTAAGTATCTTCGAAGAACAAGGGACTACATGCTCGAGTATGGAACTAGGGATTTGATCCTTACTGGATACACGATTCTGATTTTCAGACTGATAAGGATTCTTGAAAATACATTTCAAGGTCAGTTTTTACTCTTAACAGAGGAGTAGTAGTGTGACAAAGCACAGCGAGGGTGAATCGCCGACTCCACGATGGAGGCCGAGTATGTAGCGGCTCGTGAAGCTTCTAAGAAGGTCATTTGGCTCAAGAAGTTCTTGACTGATCTAGAAGTTGTTCCAGATATGTCTAGGCCCATCATCCTCTATTGTGACAATAGTGATGCTGTGGCAAACTCCAGGGAGCCTAGGAGTCACAAGTGTGGAAAACATATAGAGTGGAAGTATCATCTCATCCATGAGATAGTGCATCGAGGGGACGTGATAGTCACGAAAATCGCTTTGGAGCACAATGTTGCTGACCCGTCTACAAAGGCTCTCATGACTACAATTTTGTAGGGTCACCTTCAGAGCATGGGTCTACGGGACCGCCCATGGCTGGACTAAGGGAAGTGGTAGATTTTTGTACTAAGCCATAGTGCCCAAGTTTATTGTTTTGTACTAGTTGATTATACACCCCACTCGTTTTAGGACAAGTGGGAGATTGTTGAGGATGATGCCCTAAACTCTTATTGGGTCCTTTAGTTTGTAAACACTTGTGATGTAATAATATATGATATTTTCTCCACTATTGTCTATGAAACATGGGATGTTTTAATTGCTTTACCACAAACCAGTAAACTAAGATCCCTGGTTGTCGTTGTAACTTAAGCATGTATGTGGAGACATACAGGTGGATCATACCTTAAGTGATAACGAAAATGATCTATAGTATATGGATACAGGATGGAAACCTTATCCTGGTAATGCTACGGATGAGGCCCGCTTTGTAGGATAGTTACAAGTGTTGTGACTTGCTACTGATGGTCTGATCCTGATCATTCATGTGAAGATACACACTCTCTCATGGCCCGAGAGGTGTTCATACATAATAGGACTATGTTGTATTATTTATTAGAGGGATTAGTCGTATTTAAGAAGTTAGATATAACTACAAGAGCAAAACGGTAAATTTGCCTAACTATACTTACGAGCATCTGTGAAGGGTTATCGTACTATTGATTGGTTATATCCGATGGACACAGAAATATATGTGGTGAGAAGAGTGCAACTATCGATCTTTAGTAGAATTCCTGACAGTTAACGGATGGTGGATCTTGTGGTTAAAGAGTTTAGTTAGCTATTAACGTACCATTGGAGCTTCAAGCCACAGATCCATAAGGTCCCCTTGGTAGCTCAATGGATTCAAGTTGAAAATAAGTTTTTGGGTTAGTTTGAAGTGTTCAAATTGACAAGAGGGAGTTTGATTATATATTATATGATTAAGGTGGTCAATTATATATGCTATAGTTGATATGATATATGAGATACATTAATTGGAGGAAATGGATATAAATATGATTTATATCTAGTGGAAGAGAAAAGGACTATGGTTTATATGTTGCATATGATGTGATATTAAACTATAGGTTATAAATATAATATGATTATATTTATTTCTAATTAAACAAATATAAGATAATTGTTAGCGGTTTTTTGTCCGTAACCGAATGAGATAGTGGGAGGTCGTAATCAGTTTTTGTAACTTAAGGATAAAATGAAAATGGTTTTCATTTTGCAAAGAAACTGGTTAATTGCTACACGAATTGGTACACTGCTCATTGCCTAGCAAACGAGAGCATACACGATAGCTTAAAGTTTTCTAAACAATCGTGTACACATGTAACTTTCCTAAATGATCGCATGGTATTTGCTAAACGATTGTGCGCGCGGAGCAATTTATCTAAATGATCGTCTAAACGATCAGCCCCATTTACTACACGATCGTGCACATTTTTCTAAATGATCAAGCACTCGTCTATACGATAGACTTCAGATATCTCTCACGCCGTGGTAAACGATCGTTGTTTCCTCCTCCTCTCTACCAAATCCAATAGAGCCCACACCTCCTGGATTTTCACTCCGAGAATACCAAGGTTTCCAAGTGATCGTGTCCTCCTTTGTTGCCTTGTTTGTGAGAAGTCAGTTTGGTGGTAGACGACAGCGTTATTTGGTGGACGATAGCCTTGGCAAGCATAGTGACTGCATGAGTTGCCATTTCCGGATGAGAGTGAGAGTTCAAGGGAAGAAAAGTTATTCAACTGGGATGTCTTTCATCCATTTGCATTCAAGTTTGAAAAGCATACCATAATTTATTGTTAAATGCATAACTTGTATAATTGTTTGTGAATGCAGTTTTTCTGTCACAATAAATTTGGAACGATCTTTCTTCCGCTCATAGGTACTCTTTGATAAGAGTTCCTTCAAGAATATCATTCCATAACATTCAATATCATGCTATCATATGTACTCAATCTCAACATCATCAACTTAGCTAGGGCATTTGGCTTGAGGGAAAACCAGTAGTTAGGCACTTACCTCAAATAAGCCCAAATATGCTCAAGCAAACTTATCCCCTATTTGTTCAATAAGATTTCAAATCAAGACCTATGACATAAACAAAATTTATGATTAACAATCAAGGTGAAAATTTCAAACACCAAGACTACTTTAGAAGCCTTCAAATCACTTACCCAACTAATGCCTTGATCTAATTCACTTTCAAGACTTCCATTAATTAATCCAAACTATGCATAAATCCACAATAACAATTACAGACTTAATTTCCAATAATGAAACTTAAGCCAAAAGGGTCCCAAAGCCTTGAGACTTACCAAAATCTTGTCGAAACACTTAAAATCTGTTGGAAAACACGTTTTAGGTTTCAAATCTCATCTTAAACTTGAATCTCAGAACCAAATACAAAGGGTATCAATAATCAAAGCCAAAACACCATAGCATAACCAAGAAATTGATAGAGTAAACTAACATACAGCGGAAAAAAAAAAAAAAAAAAAAAAAAGAATCAATAAGCACTCTAATTACACTTAATTTGAGTTTAAAACATGCTTTTGAAATACAATTTCATAAGAGGGTTTGTTGAACACAATACCTTTGATGAACCCTCTTTAATTCCAGTTGAATTCCATGGATTGATGCTTTAATCTTCAAATAGACCACTACAAGGATCTTCTCTACTATTCTCTTGCAAGGATTGTGTGGTAGAAACACTAAATTGAGCTGGTTTTTTATAAGATTGAAGAGGGTTTGGATGGAAGAATTTCTACAGAATTTTTGGAGCTGATAAGTTTGCATGAAGAAGTGAATTGAAGTTCAAAACTTCAATATATACATGAATTTCATGCAATTGACTTAACATGTCTGATACTGAAGTGGTATGAGGTAGAAATTTGAGTGGAAAAATCAAACTTTCAAATTTAATATCAATTTAAATTTTATGCATTTTGATAAATTTAATTTAATTATAATATGATTTTCAAAAAATTAATTTTAATTTTAATTTTGTAATTTTGAATTTCGATAAATTCCAATTTAATTAATCAAAATTCTAATTTTGAACAATTTCAAAATTTGAATTTAAAATTGGATAATTAATCAAACTCATTTAATTAATTCAATTTAATATCAAATATTAAATATTTAAATATTTTGAACTCTTCAATTTTGTTTAATTTCGATATAATTAAACGTTTCAATTGTATCGAATACAATTAATAAAAGCCCTAATCGAATTTGAACATTTCAAATTCTAAACCTTATTTTGAATCTTATCAAATTTACTCAATTTACCACTATAGCTCGATAGTTGTACTCTCCTCACTATAGGTATATTTATATCCATTTTAACTATAATCGGTAAGTTGATCCTTTACAGAGTTGTTTGTATTTACAACTAGGTCAAAGTTACCATTTTACCCTTGTAAATACATCTTACTCCTTAAGCTCCCATTGATCCTCCATTGAAAAATTGATTTGTAGTCCAACATATAAATCATAACCCTCTCAACCAGGAAAGGGTGGGGCCTCGCTGTTCATGACTAGGCATCAGCGCTTAAGAGAACAACCTATCTGCTAACCCTAAGTCAGGTAGGAGTGAATTCCATCTTGCAAAGTTATGTCCCCAACTATTTATCCAGTCTTATCCTCAAAATGGGAGGCTTATTGAGCAGTGTTGTTGGACTACTCTCACCTATGCAGATCAAAGGATAATTTCGAATGAACGGGAGTTCATAGTTAGCTCGGGATTAAGATCGAGTTACTCTAGGTCATTGAATTTGAAATAGTCAGTTTTAAGAGTAAACGATTGTTCTAAAGAAAAGTGACTATTTCAAGGTCCGGTCTTATGTAAACTCATTGCACAAGATGCCTCCACTCACATGTCTCCACATGAATGAAAGGCACTTACCCGTAATTGGATGTCCGCATGACACACGTGGGGGCAAGCCAAAACAAAGATAAAATCGCCAGTATCAATGCATAAACACAACTCCTCTGTCCGGTGCAAGCCAAATCAAGCAAGACAAGAGTCGAGTTGAATATAGAACCCAACCGAAGTTGGATGCCCGCATGACACACGTGGAGGTAAGCCAAAATGAAGAACATAACCAACTTCAATGCCACATTTGAATAAGTAATCGTAAGGTTTTGAATTGTTTTGAACGAACGCATTCTCAAAAGCTAAACGCAAAGTTGCGGTGAATGAATAAAAAATTTTTTTAAGCAAAGACTTGCCGGATATAAACTTAGAAAAGATCTCTTTGAAGAATCAACCAAAGTGGAGGAGAGCATTACAGCGAAGGTTCAAGGCATGAGTAAATTATATTCTGAGAAGCTGGTCATCACAAAGGAAAGCCGAAAGGTGAGTTAGAATTTCTTGAGTATAATGCATGCTCGAGGACAAGCATGATTCTAAGTTTAGGGGTGTGATAACATGCAGAAATGCATGTCATCTCAGGCCTTTTATTTAGAATTATGAGAACTATTAAGCAGAATATGCAGCAATTGTGTTAGAAATTAATGAGAAAATGAGCTTGCGGCATTCAGCATTGAGAATCTCGGCTAACTCATTATTATGTGTTATTATGCATTCAATTGTCTATTTTTGTAGCTAACGCAGGAAGTGGACGCAAACGCGGTAGCAGGACTACCCCATAGACAACCGCATGTGGAGAAACTCTCCATCGCAAAGGCCAACTCATACGATCAACGCATGGGTGTTGCGGTAATCAGTTGTATACGTCCATCACATAGGAGTTACGATCGTCAAGCGATTGCGGTCATCGTGTAGAAGTTGTGGTATTAAGTTAATGTGGTCTCTTGCGACTACACGATAACTCATATTAGAGGGACCAACACAAGGTTGGTGGAATGAATGCATCAACGCATATATCGAGAAAATCAAAAGATAATGTTGAAATTTCACCTACCATGCCGTTAGCAGCAGAGATTCAGAAAAGAACTAACGCACCGCGAATGTTAGAATCAGAGTAGTCCATTAATATTGTCAGCGATCAAGATCTATGAATAGAAGCCGATGAGTAGAAATTCAAATCATCCAGGGTTATCCCTGCGATCCAGACTAATGCATGAGAAGAAAGCTTGAGAGTTCTTCATCTCCTTCCTCCATTCCGAGTGACGACCAGAGCCTTCGCCAGAGCTAGATCTCGAGAGAGTCAGCTCCACTGCCCATCCATGGCACCACCGGTAGCCTTGACACACATCTGCTGGAAGTAAGACATTGTTTCCAACTGGTCATTTCATTTTCTCTTCTTTTCTTATATTGTATTGTATTACATTTTGGGATTAAGGAATTAATACATTATGTGTTCAATGCATTTCTATGTTTCCTTCGATTCCATCTTCATCTTCTTTATTTAGCATCCTTAATCATTGCATCACTTAGTGAGATTGCTAGAGTATCGCACACTTAGTCATGTAGATTAGAGATATGAAGCATGTAGCAAACCACCGAGAGGTGTGCGTTGCATGAGTGTGTGAGAAAACCTTATTTGCTTAGTGTGAAGCTGTAGCAATGCCTGTCTATAGGCTAACGCAATGCTTGTCTATGAGTAAATTCAACAACAGCTAACTGCCTGGGAGGGTAAGTGGTTGGTCGCACCAAGCAATGTAAGCAATTGTTCACTAGAGATGGGAATAATCTTACATTAGCCAAGTTCATGTGGTTACCTTGTCTTATGAGCGCATCATTCATCATTTAGGCATACTTGAGAGAGTAATCTAGAAACCAAATCTAAGACTCGAGAGAGTGGATTGGAATGCATAAGCAAGAATGAGAAATTAGAGATAAGCTCTGTTTGCTATTACACAGCGTATGCACCCTACGGATAGGATATTGAATGCGTACAAAAGTAGGATACGGTGGTATGCGGCTATCACGCTCATGCGGCGAGAGCACATGAGCGGGTTATGGAGGTTTAGGCATAGGCTTCTCGGCACTATCACATATACATCGCTTGCGTTGGCTAAGGTTGCCCTTGCGGTCAAGCTTAGGGTTGCGATGGAGACATCTTCCCATTTTATCTATTTTTCCATCCATTTACTATGCGTCAATGGTTGTCGTGTCTCTACCCCTCATTCATATTCTCATTGCTTTGTCTGTTAGTTAGGAGTAGGAGTAGTGTTAGCTTAACAACCCCTAAATCATTCTTTTATTCAACCACCGCATACATATTACCGCATACATCTAGCCACAAGTCTCTGAGTTCGACCTCGGATCACCCGAGAAACTTGTGTTTGCGTTATACTTAGCATGAGCGCATGAAAATTCGTGACAGGAATGCATGGTCATCACATACATTTGTTAACGCATAGTTCAATCCAACATATGACCACCAACGCATGATAATCAACGCATACATTAAGAACATGCATCACATATTGCATTCACGTAATTTTAGTCGTCAAGTAATTGACAATTAATTTCCCATCATCACTAGGAAATGGAGCTTTAGGAATATAAGGTTCAACAGAAGGTGAAAGAGGAGTACTTACCTTAGGAGTAGATGATGGTGCTTCAGATTTACCCTCATTATTCTCAGCTTCTTCGTTAGGCTTACCAGGTCAAGACTGATTATCTGATGGAAGGTCCATACAACTTCTCAGTGTGATGGCACTAACGTTGGCATGGTCTGGTTGTGCAGGCAACTTCCCTAAACCTTTGTTTTCTATTCGACTTTAGTCCCTAGATTAGCCATGCTCACCCTGGTTTCTTGTTGATAGGCCTTTGTGTCGATAGCTGGAGGGAGTCTTTTCACAGCTATTGAATTTCTTGTTGAAATTTAAGGGAATTATCAGCCAAAGTTCTAACAATGTCTTCTAAAGACATACCTATGGAAGAGGACGATAATTGATTGGAATGATTAGAACTGTCATGCCCTTGTCCTTGGCCTTGACCTCTCCATTTTAGATTCAGGTGATCACGCCATCCTAGATTGTATACCGGGCCATGTGGGTTGTACTTCTTCTAGTAACCCCCAACTACGTTGACTTGTGCTTGAGGATATGCTTTAAAGGCTTGCCCTGGTACTCTGTAGGCTCCATAAGCCACTCCTCCTTAGGCCAACCACGTCACAAGAAAAGTTAAATTAGAAAGTTGAGCTTTTAATTCTTTAACCTCAAAATTACCAGATAAATTAGATTCAGTGGCCCTAGTGCCAAAATTCTGGTTATTCTCAACCATGCGTGATATCAATTTTTTAGCCTCCCTAGGTTTCTTGTCAACAAGAGCGCCTCCAGTTGTTGAGTCGATTGAGTTCCTGTCATTAGTAAGCAAGCCACTATAGAAGTATTGAATGAGTAATTGGTCAAAAAATCTAGTGATTGGGGAAACTAGCACATAATCGTTTATAATGCTCCCAATACTCAGATAAATATTCACCTACAAACTGTTTAATGCCATACATGTCTTTTCTTATGGAATTGACTCTAGAAGCCAAAAAAATTTTTCAAGAAATTTATTTTTCAGTTCATTCCAAGTAGTAATTGACCCTAGAGCCAAGTAGTACAACCAAACCTTGGCGTCATCATGTAGTGAAAAAGAAAACGCCCTAAAGTTTAGTTGCTCTTCTGTGACTCCATGGGGTCTCATACTTACTCAAACCATATGGAAGTCCTTGATGTGTTTGTGGGGGTTCTCCCTTGCATGCCCTCTGAAGGTTGGCAGTAGATTGATTAGTCTTGGTTTGAGTTCGAATAGCACCGTGGTAGGTAGAAATACGATGCCCAGGGGCTGCTGGTCCATGTTAGGTTCAGCTAGCTCCCTCAAGGTTTTCTCACGAATCGCCTCTCCCATGGTTGTGCTATCAGCAACTTCTAGATGTTTTTCTTTTGAAATTTCTTCCCTACGTCTCCTTCGGATTCATCTCTCTTCTTAGTCAATATCTGCAAGGAAAACAAAATTTGCACTCCTAGAGGAATGGGTTATAAACAAAAGGGAACTTAAACATTCTCTTTTTGTTTGTTTTTTTTATTATTATTAAAACAGAGGCTGACTTCATTTACTTTTCTTCTTAGGAATCACAATTCTGGCTCTTGAAGGAATGATTTCAAACGTTCATGCTTGTGCCCAAAAATAAAGGCGCCAATTTTGTTCGAACTCCGAGAGTAGCATGTCATGACCGCTCTCGGCCCAAGCAAAGATAATTTATTTTCACCGATCCAAGAGTGATACTACAAACGTAGCAAAGTGGTAAGATTGAGATTGAATCTACAGGGAGACTGTTGAATTAACTTAGACAAATTTATGAATTCCAAATAAAAGGTGGGTTTTGATGATTCTTGATTTTGTTTACAAAATAAATTGCAAATCAAACAGAGAAGAAAAAATAAGAGTTAGCACAGAAAAGGGAATCGAATCAAATAAATGGAAAATCTTGGGATTAGTTTGTATGCTTTTTATTTTCTATCATTAGATACTAGTTAATTTCTTCAACTATGTGAACCCCTCAACCTATTAGAAATTCTAATATCCCAATTAGCAAATTTTGATAACAATCAAAATCAGCCTTAGTTCAGTGTCAAACTTTCCTGTCTCAACAACATACAAGTTAAAACGGAAAAGCATTAAGTAAAGGGTTCAATTGTCGAGACACACTACAAGCCGAACAACCATATCTTATAGCATGATTTATTTGGGGAGGTTTATACTAGGGCATACATGAATTTGGCAAGAAACAGTCGTGATCTTAAACATGCAAACCTAATACGTGAAACTTAATCAATCAATTATGCACAGACTAGAATGATTTTGCATACAAGAAATTTAATAAATTAGTTTGTCAGGAAAATTCACCGAAATTCTATTATTAATAAATCAAATCCATCCAAAGGGTTCATAGCAATTGAATAAATTAAATAGTAAACTTCAAGAATTAAGACATACAAACTATGCCAAGAAAATTACCTAGCCTCTAGAAGGCATACAGGAATTACAATGATCAAAGGAAAAAGTCGAGGCTGACTATGACGATGATCGATTGGAAATTTGACCTCAATAGCTCTCAAAATAGAACTGAACTCTCAAAATTCACTCTATTCGAAAGGCGAATGCATTAGGCAACTGCTTGAACTCTTTTTTCTCTATGTATCTAATGTTGAATACCAATGCAATATTTATAAGTTGTGAGCAGCATCGCGACGCTGGGAAATAGCGTTGCAATGATTTCTTATGCTGCACGTTCAACGATTTTCCGTCAACCGTCGTAGCATTGCTATGCTTGGGAGGGGCATTGCAATGCTATGTGTACTGCGTTACAAAGTTGAGTTGAGCGTCGAGATGCGTTGCAACGTTAATGATGATTCAATTCCGGAGCGTCACGACGCTTGGGGCAGCATTGCAACTCTGCCCTACACTTGATGATACTGCCTTCTAGCATCGAATGAGTGTTGGACGAAGTCTTGTGAGGAGCGTTGCGACGCTAACTGTTTTTCCAGAAGCTCATTAGTTGCTACTCGTTACTCGATACTCGTTGCTCGCTTCCTCGGTGCTCGATGCTTGTTTTCTTGGTGGAATTTGACTCGATGGCACTCGATAGCTGATCGCTCGATGGCAATTTGGCTATCTCAACTTTTTTGAAGCCTGGATGCTTAAATCAACTCCTAATTGCTTCAAATTAACCTTGTTGGCCCCAAATCGCCAATTTGACCACATGATTGCTCAGTACCTACAAAATAGGGAAACAATATGTAAAATCTGACAACGAGCCATAATTAAGCTAGGAATAATAGCTCTTTTTTAGTGTTAACAGTATCCTATAAAGAGGCATAATTTTGAACATTGTTCTAATTTCTTAGGGTTCTATACCAACACGTGTGCCAAACATCCCCCAATTTGGTAGTGATGTAAACTATTTTTACGTCCTTTCCACAACTCATATGTGTTTCTGAAACACTTTCTTAGGGAACCATGTTCAGAATATATACCGTTGTCTCTACTGAATTCTCCCAAAAGGATTGAGGTAACTGAGCATAACTCATCATTGAACGAACCATGTCTAACAAGGTTCGATTTCTTCTTTCTGCCACATCATTTTGTTTTGGTGTTCCAGGTGCTGTGAATTGTGATTGAATTCTATGATCTACTAAACAGTTTTGGAATTGTAAATCCATATACTCACCACCTTGATTTGATCAAAGTGTTTTAATTCTCTTAACTTTACATTCATCAGAATATATTCCATCTTAAGTTCTCTTAACTTTTCGAGAGTTTCTGACTTATGACTCATTAAGTAAATATAGTCATATCTTGAATAGTCATCAACAAAATTGACGAAATATTCATATCCACCTCGAGCCTTTACATTCATCAGACCACAAAGGTTTAAATGTCTAAGCTTTAGGGGTTTTTTTGGCACCAAGACATTTTCCAGAAAAAGATCTTTTAGTCATTTTTCCTTCAAGACATGATTCACATGGAGGTAAAGAACTATCTTCTAACTGATTTAGATGACTGTTTCTAACTAATCTCTCAATCTTGTTGAGATTTATGTGACCAAGTCTGAGATGCAAAAATAGGCGTAAAGAGAAATTTTTCATTTTTTATTTTGAATTTTTGTCATTTTAAACATCTCTATATTTAAAATAGCTTTTGTTTTAGTTGGTTTTAATACATAAAAGTTATTTTCAAGTCTAGCATAACAAATATGAACACCTCTTGAAAAAACGAACACTTCATTAATTTCAAAAGATACTATATACATATTTTCCAACTGACAAGCTATGGAGATCAAATTTCTTTTCACCTTTGGAAAATAATATACATTTTTTAACAAGAAAAAAGACTCTCCAAAATATAACTTGATGACCCCTTCAAAAAATTTCTCTGACGTGAAACAACATTTGCTTCACTTTCTTTTAATTTCATCATCGATTGGCAAGTTTAAACTTCATTTAACAACACGGGTCCTTTCAGCATGCTTTGTCCTCACTCATATGCATCCTAGGAAATTTCCCTGGAGGTCACCCAACATAGGATTGCTCCAAGCTAAGCATGCTTAACTTTGGAGTTCTTATGATTGAGCCTCCAAAAAGGAAGGTGTATCTTGTTGGTATAAGTAGTAACTTTCAATTCTTTTAAGCCTTTCTTAACCATACTTTCATGTCCTCAGGATCCCTCTCATTCAGATGTGACATCGGTTAATTCATGTACCCCTCCTGAACTCGGGTCGTTACAAAAGTAGTCAAATTGTAATCAATCTTATTCATTATGGCATTAGTATGAAAGGTCAGGTAGCTCTTCGGAATAGACTCCAAGATCATACTAACTTGACTAGTTTTGTCTATGGTAGCCCCGTGAGCTTCTGCAATGTTAAAGTGAACCATCATGTCTAGGACATGTTCCCTGACATTGGTTCCATCTTTCATGTGAGAGTTATGAACATATTTTATAGCCTTGTGTCGTATGAAAAATGATGGTTGCGCAAACATTTCTTGTAACGACGCCATGATCTCAAGAGTTGTGGGCATGGCTTCATGTTTCTTGTGGAGCATATCAGATATGCTCGCCAAGATACAGGCCCTTTCCTTTTCATTAGCCCTTACCCACTTATCATAGGTATCCCTAATGTTTGGGTTAGCACTTCAATTGAGAATAGGAGGACATTCCTCAGTTAAAACAAACCTCAGGTCATCAACTACTAATATTATGTTTATGCTTGACTTCCAGCTGAAGTAACCCTCTCCATTAAATTTGTCAGAAGCAAGAAGTTGTATTATCAAGTTCGACATTGCTGAAAAATTTAAAGAAATTTTACCAATCTTATGCATCTAAATCCAGATTTAGAAAAAATTAATAAAGTACCCATATTTCTTTATTTATTTGCAACGATACTATGGTGAGTTAGAATAAGTACTACCTGAGACAATCAAATAACTCATTCACTATAGCAAGACATTTTTTACTAAATACTATCTCCAAAATAATTCATATTCTGACAGTTATTTAGCTACCATTTTCAGTCAATAAATTACTAACATTTAGTAATTTTGTAAGTGTGATCTGCCATTTTCAGATCTTATAGAATGGTATGAACACACCTCAAGATGGAAGACAATGTTCAAGACAGAACTATAAGACCTTATTCATTTCTAAAGCTTGGGTTATTCTGAATCCTATGTTACAACCCTCTGTAGGGATCGGTCCAGTTAATGAATAGCTAGTTCCACCTAAAAGCGATAGTAGATGCAACATAGGAATCTCACGGTTCAAACTAATGGAGGAGACCGTAGGATACGTTGACACATTTCCTTCACCCACTTACTATGAACTACTTCCCACATTCACCTTGTTATTGACCCATGCAAACACTTTCCGAATGGAGTAGTCGTGGTAAAAGAGACACGAAGCCGAGCATGGATCTCATGATGTGAACTCTTGAGGACGTGAGAGCTAAAAACGATATATCGAATATATTGTTAATCTCCCACTATAGTGTTCTAAATGTTTGGGTATTCTTTTACTTAGGTTTAGTACGGCTAATTTTAAACAACCTAAGTCTATATGATTTTATCCAAGTATAACGTTTATACTTGGACTTCAACCTACGATGTCTAGGTGTTTAAACTAATTTTAAACCTCACACCGCTTACGCAAGCTCATAAAATCAGTTAACAGTGCTCATAATTTCGATCATAATCCCCAGGTAGGAGGTGTTATATAAACCATCAACTTAAATACCCTCAACCTTAGATAGGGTTATTGATAACTTGTAGAAATACAAGTTATTGTGGCTCAAAAGTTGAAACAATTAGGGTCTTTAATGATAAAATCTCATCATTTTTAGAGAGAATACATGGAATTACCCAAACACTATCAAACTCATGCAAAAGAATGTTTATTGCTAAAATACTGCAACACTAACGCATGATATTGCAGGATCTCAACAAAAGGCTAACGCATGATCAAGAAACGTGTCGCAGGCAAAGTCTAATGCATGGGGCATGCGTCAGAGGGATTCAACACAAGGAAGATTCATTTATTGAGGCTGTTTGTGTCAAATCACCACTTGCAAGCATGGGCACCTGCAGTGACCGACGTCTAAAAAGCATCTGAGTGTCAGGCGGCTGACCAGGGTATGGAATTTAATGCTGCCCATCATCAAGTTAGAGAAGACCGACGCATATAAATAGAAGAAATCCCACCAGATGGAAAAAGTTTTAGTGTTAACTTAGTCTTAGTTTAGAATCTTAGATATTTAGAGTTGTGTTGTGGTGCCAATAAGAACAAGAGGGAAGAGAACCACCACCATCGCCGATCAAGGAGCGGAGGAAGCTAAGCTCGAGAGAGACATTTCTTCTAATTCTTCCACAAGTGGTTGTACACGACTAGAATTGAGCCAAAGAGGACAAGAGATTGTACTCTGCGGCTTGACTTCTTTCATTTCATCTTACTTATCACTTTCATCTTCTCATTTGATTAAGTATTGGTTTTGTAAGACAATCAGTTTCTTTATAAATTCACATATTTGATCTATCATACTTTGCCATTGTTTATTTCTTGTTTATGTTGGACGCATCTATAACTTCGTTCAAAATTCCATTTCGAACGTTTAAGCTAACTAAATCAATTGGTAAAAGCATCTTTAGCTTAAACTATTCGAGAGAATAAGTAAGCCAGCATCAAGTTAGAAATGCTCAGTACATTTAGAGATAGACGCACTGGTGTTTTATTGCATCCTGTGTTTGACGCATATATCCTAGAGATAGGTATTGTATGATATTCGCATTGAGAAGTGTCGAATAGAGTCTAACGCATAAACGGAGATGAACAAGTCATCTCATTCCCATCATATTCTTGTTCATGTACATCTAACTTAGATCGACGCATATCACTTGCATCAAACTCCATTTTCACACAACCCATCATTCTCTACTCGACCCTTTTGTATCTTCTTGCACACACACACAGCAGCTTAGTGTAAATAACTCATTTCTACATACATTTAGGATATCTCTACAACAGTTACAATGCAAGGTCTGCGTTAGCTTTAATCTGAATCCCTGAGTTCGACCCTGGACTTACCAGGAACCTAAGTTGGATTTATACTTGGATCTGATTTAGGAAAACTTGAACGTCTATAGAGGAGTGCCATGCGTCCTGTTGCACATCACTAACGCAGCAACGCGTTACTAACACATCATAAACGCATCAACGCATCATTCATATTTACACTTATTTTTTCAATTATTTTATACAATACATTCCTAAGCTCGAAATCAACAAACAGTTATGAACCAACTGAGTTTGTAACCAGCTTTTATAAGATAGACCTATTTTAACTATTAAACAAATTGTTAGCCTAAGTGAGCATGCTCTTTATCTTTGTTATGAATTTTAATGTCTAGCTCAATTTTATAACAACTTATAAAAATTAAGACATGCTTTTGCATTCATAACATACAACAAATATTTCATGATTTAATATAACATTTATATTAAAACAATTGAAACCCTAAACATGCATACTTATATACTATAACATCTTATAACATATTTTCAATGTATGTACCATGCTTCCTATGGTGGAATTTTAAATCTACATGGCATACTATATGCACATACAAGATTTATTTAATTATAACATACATCACAAGCATAAATAATTAAACACAAACTGATATGGTTTTAGTTTTGGCATTCTCAAGGAAACAAAAAAAAATTATTATTACAATAATAACCAAAACTGGCTCCAAACACTTCTGGACCGCTTGAACTGCCTTGAACCAGACCTCTAATGCTAAAAAAATTTGGTTGAACCAAGCAAAAAACCATCAAGTACCATCAAACATAGAGTACTATCGATCATGCCATCAAGCATCGAGTATGCCATCGAGTATGAGCATCAAGTATGCCAACGTTCGTTGAGTATGACATCAAGCATCATCAAGCATCGGGTATTTACAAAATATCATCGAGTAAATGCCATCGACCATCGAGTAAGGCATCGTGCATCGAGTATTCGAGTAATCGAGTACGACCGAGTATGGCACCGTGCATTGAGTATGACATCAAGCATCATCGAGCATCGAGCCTTTCACAAAATACCATCGAGTAAATGCCATCGACCATCAAGTAAGGCATTATGAATCGAGTATTTCACAAAATACCATAGAGTAAGCCATGGAGTATGCCATCGAACATCGAATATTTCATAAAATACCATCGAGTAAGCCATCAAGTATGCCATCGAGCATCGAGTATTTGGCAATGGCTGAAGATCCAATTTCTGTAGCTTCACCTTCTTCACTCCTTTCTTCAATTACATCCTAATTTCAAATCTAATGACTCCAATCGAATTACAGACACTTAATCACAAAATAAGACCCATCAACCAAGAGTCAATTATAAGACAACATAATTGAAGAGTTTTCAATGCCAAAACTCAGAAAACCCATATTAGTTCACCATTTTCATACAACTTCTGAAAAACACTCACAAAACTCAAATTAACGATAATTGAGTGCTTAAATCATGCTCTGATACCAATTGATAGAGTAAAATGGTATGCAGCAAAAAAAAAAAAGAGAGAGAGAATAAAAAAGCACTCTAATTATACTTAATTTGAGTTTAAAACATGCTTTTCAAATACAATTTCACAAGAGGGTTTGTTGAACACAATACCATTGATGAACCCTCTTTAATTCCAGTTGAATTCCACGAATTGATGCTTTAATATTCAAGTTTGTTGAACACAATACCATTGATGCACCCTCTTTAATTCCAGTTGAATTCCACGAATTGATGCTTTAATATTCAAGTAAAGTCCACAAAGATCTTCTCTACTATTCTTTGCAAGGATTGCGTGGTGGAAACACTAAATTGAGCTGGTTTTTTTATAAGATTCAAGAGGGTTTAGATGGAAGAATTTCTACAGAATTTCTGGAGCTGATAAGTTTGCATGAAGAAGTGAATTGATGTTCAAAACTTCAACATATACATGAATTTCATGAAATTAACTTAACATACCTAATGCCACTTCAATATCTATTGAAATTGAAGTAACATGAGGTGGAAATTTGAGTAGGAAAATCCAATATTGAATTTTACAACTTTCAAATTTAAAACCAATTTTAATTTTATGCATTTTGATTAATTTAATTTAATTAAAACATGATTTTCAAAAAATCAATTTTAATTTTAATTTTGTAATTTTGAATTTCAATAAATGCAAATTTAATTAATAAAAAAAACTAATTTTGAACAATTTCAAAATTTGAATTTAAAATTGGATAATTAATTAAACTCATTTAATTAATTAAGTTTAATAACAAATATTAAATATAATAGTACACCTCATCTAATACTTAAATCAATATTGAAATATTTTGAACTCTTCAATTTGTTTAATTTCGATATAATTAAATGTTTCAATTGTATCGAATACAATTAATAGAAACCCTAATCGAATTTGAACATTTCAAATTACAAACCTAATTTTGAATCTTATCAAATTTACTCAATTTACTAATCCAATTAACGAGCTAGTAAAGGGACCTTATGAACCTACAGATCATGAGTTCCAACGATTTGTAATTAATTGGTTAAACTCTTTAAACGAATTAACCATTATTTGTTAACTAATTAATTGGCTAAATTTTTTTAACCGAATTAATCACTATTCATTAATTACCAAGATATACCACTATAGCTTGATAGTTGCACTCTTCTCATTGTAGATATATTTATATCCATTTTAACCATAATTGGTAAGTCGATCTTTCACAAGTCGTTCGTATTTAGAGCTAGGTCAAAGTTACCGTTTTACCCCTATAAATACATCTTGCTCCTTAAGCTCCCACTGATCCTCCATTGAACAATTGATTTGTAGTCTAACTTATAAATCATAACACTCCCAATCATGAGAGGGTGGGGCCCCGTTAATCAAGACTAGCCATCAACACTTAAGAGAACAACTTATCTCCTAACCCTAAGTTGGGTAGGAGTGAATTTCATCTTCCAAAGCTATGTCCCCAACTATTTATTCGATTTTATCCCCAAAATGGAGAATTATTGAGAAGTGATATTGAACTACTCTCACCTATGCGGATCAAAGGATAATTCTGAATAAACAGGAGTTCATAGTTAGCTCAGGATTAAGATTGAGTTACCCTAGGTTATTAAATTTAAAATAGTCAGTTTTAACAGTACACGATTGTTATAAAGAAAAATGACTATTTCGAGGTCCGGTCTTATGCAAACTCATTGCACAGGATTCCTCCATTCACATGTCTCCACATGAATGATTCTTGAATCACATCATTTGTATCAGCATATAAAATGGGTTGCATCCAATAGTGTCATCAAGATGAGATACCCAATCTCATCGATATACTTATTGACCATTTTGGCTATATACTAAAACTTGATCCTCTTTTTATATCGCCACATAAATTTAAAGTATTCATATTATTGCCATGGATTTTTTTAATATCAATAACAATTTATGGAATAAAATACTCGATAATATTTTTGTTGATAAATAGAATATGTTAACAATATTTACGAACTGGAGTTTAGAACATTCCTAATAGAAATTTCAAGAAAAACCAACAATACCTACTGAAACCACCAAGATCCCATTAAATTCAAGATTCTGGCAAAAAAAACCACAAGAACGACAATAGACTTGGTGGAACATGAGAACTGACAACGGCAGAATAATGAGATCTAAGCTGATAGCGAGATTGGTGGTGAAACCACGGTGATGAACGAACCCCTTATGCCGAAGATGAACGGCAGAGACTAACGTGGACACAACGCCTTGAAGATACACTTGAATCACGATTCCAGCTACAATCTCCTTGAAATCAGTTCGTGAACCACCTCAAGGTCTTCCTACTATCCTCTTGGTACCTTGGATTGAGTTGTGGGACTCAAAATAAGCTTGGATTAAGGGAACTTTTCCATTTTCCATTTCATTTTCATTTTTTGATTTCCAAATTAATTTCCAAAATTAATTTTCTTTCCAAACAATGAAATTTTATTAATTTTAAAAATTTAATTCAATAATTAATTTTTTTTTTAATAAAAGTAACAATAAATAATTAATTAAACAATTTAATTAGTTCTTAATTAATTTAATATCGAACATTAAATTAACTTAATACTAATTCCACCATCATGAATCCCTATTCATGAATTTATTGTTTAAATCATATTTAAATATTACTTGATTCTCCAATTTTAATTCCAAAATTAAACACGTAATTATATCACACATAATTATTGATTCCCTTAATTCTAATTCGAACATTTCAAATTAACTTATGATACTAATCCAAGGCTAATCCATTTTTGAGCTAGTAGGTGGACCTCGTGGACCTATAGATCATGGACTCCAACGATCTGAGATTAATTGGCTAAACTCTTTACATTGGATTAACCCCTATTCGTTAACTACTGGGTCACTCCACTAAAGCCCAGAGTTACACTCCCCTCACTATAGATATATTATATCCACTCGATATAATCATGATTAGTAAGTTAACCCTTCACAAGTTGTTCGTAATAACGATTGGGTCAAATGGCTCTTTTACCCCCGAGACTACTTCTTGTTCCTTAAGTCCCACTGATCCTCTAATGAACAATTGGTTTGTGATCCAATCAACAAACCGAGTCCCTCTCAGGCCAATGAGAGGGTGGGGCCCCTTATTCAAGATCCAGAGTCAGCACTTAAGGGAGCAACCTCTTTCTTGGTCCAATCTTATGCAAACTCATTGTACAAGACACCCTCACTCCTCATGACATCATATGAACGAATCAAGATTACTTCGTTTCTAGCACTTTACAAC
>NC_052353.1:18570970-18732138 GCF_009727055.1 Benincasa hispida | reverse complement strand
CTCTGAATCTTGAATATAAGGGGGGGGCCCCACCCTCTCAATTGGCCTGAGAGGGACTCGGTTTTGTGATTTGGATCACAAACCAATTGTTTCATTAAGAGGATCAGTGGGACTTAAGGAACAAGAAGTAGTCTCCGGGGGTAAAAAGAGCCATTTGGACCCAATCGTTATTACGAACAACTTGTGAAGGGTTAACTTCTAATCATGATTATATCGAGTGGATATAATATATCTATAGTGAGGGAGTGTAACTCTGGGCTTTAGTGGAGTGACCCAGTAGTTAACGAATAGGGGTTAATCCAATGTAAAGAGTTTAGCCAATTAATTCAGATCGTTGGAGTCCATGATCTATAGGTCCACGAGTCCACCTACTAGCTCAAAAATGGATTAGCCTTGGATTAGTATCATAAGTTAATTTTGAAATGTTTCGAATTAGAATTAAGGGAATCATAATTATGTGTGATATAAATTACGTGTTTAATTTTGGAATTAAAATTGGAGGAATCAAGTAATATTTAAATATGATTAAACAATAATTCATGAATATGGATTCATGATGGTGGATTAGTATTAAGTTAATTTATGTATATTTAAATTAATTAGACTAATTAAATTGTTTAATTAATTATTTATTGTTTACTTTATTAAAAAAAAAAATAATTATTGAATAAATTTTTAAATTAATAAAATTTCATTTGTTTGGAAAGAAAATTAATTTTGGAAAATTAATTTGGAAATCAAAAGTGAAATGGAAATGGGGAAAAGTTCCTTAAATCCAGCTTATTTTGAGTCACCACATCAATCAGAGGTCAAGAGGATATAGGAGACCTTGAGGTGGTTCACAGAACTGATTTCAAGGAGATTGTGCTGGAATCGTGATTCAAGTGTATCTTCAAGGCGGTTGGTGTCCACGTTAGTTCTCTGCCGTTCATTCTTCCGGCATAAGGGGGTTCGTTCATTAGTGGTTTCACACAATCTCGCTATCGCTTAGATCTCATATTTTCTGCCGTTGTCAGTTCTCATGTTATTCATATATGTTATTGTGTTGTTTTTTTTGCCAGAAATCTTGAATTTAATGGGATCTTGGTGGTTTCAGTAGGTATTTGTTGGTTTTTTATAGAATTTTAATTGGAATGGTTCTAAAACTCCAGTTCGTAAATTATTGTTACTATTCTATTTATCAACAAAAATATTTATCGAGTATTTTATTCCATAAATTGTTATTGATATTAAAAAAATCCATGGCAAATAATATGAATACTTTAAAATTTATGTGGCGATATAAAAAGAGGATTCAAGTTTTAGTATATAGCCAAAATGGTCAATAAGTTAATATCGATGAGAATTGGGTATCTCATCTTGATGACACTATTGGATGTCAACCCATTTTAATATGCTGGATACAGAATGATGTGATTCAAGAATCATTCATGTGGATGACATGTGAATGGAGGATCCTAGTGCATGAGTTTGCATAAGACCGAACCTCGAAATAGTCATATTTTCTTTATAACATCGTGTTTACTGTTTAAGAACTGACTATTTTAAATATTTAAATAACCTATGGTAACTCATCTTAATCCTGTAGCTAACTATGAACTCCTGTTTATTCAGAATTATCCTTTGATCCGCATAGTGAGAGTAGATTGCATTATTTTAATAATTCTCCATTTTGGGGATAAAATCGAATAAATGAGTTGGGTGACATATAGGAGATATTTATCACCACTTTAGGGTTAGGATGATAAGTTGTTCTCTTAAGTGTTGTATGGCTAGTCTGATTAACGGGGCCCCACCTCTCATGATTGGGAGTGTTATGATTTTATAGTTAGGGATACAAATCAATTGTTCAATGGAGGATTCAGTGGGAGCTTAAGGAGCAAGATGTATTTATAGGGGTAAACCGGTAACTTTGACCTAGCTCTAAATACGAACGAGTTGTGAAAGATCGACTTACCAATTATGGTTAAAATGGATATAAATATTATCTACAATGAGAAGAGTGCAAACTATCAAGCTATCAGTGAGGTATATCTTGGTAAATTAATGAATAGTGATTTAATTACGGTTAAAAAATTATAGCCAATTATATTAGTTACAAGTAAGGTTAATATTCGTTTAAAAGAGTTTTAACCAATTAATTACAAATCGTTGGAAACTCAATAATGCTGTAGTTCATGAAGTGTCCCTTTACCTAGCTCTTAATTTGGGATAGTAAAGTGAGTAACTTTTGATTGAGATTCAAAATTCAGGTTTGTAATTGTGAACATGTTCAAATTCGATTAGGGTTTTCTAGTTAATTGTATTCGGATACAATTGAAACATTTAATATATCGAATAATTAAACAAATTGAGAGTTCAAATATCTTTCAATATTGGGAGTTATAAGTATTAGAGATGAGGTGTACTATTATATTTAATATTTGTTATTAAATCTTATTAATTAAATGTAGTTTAATTAATTATCCAATTATTTAAATTTCAAATTTTGAAATTGGTTCAAATTAGTTTTTTTTATAATTGAAATTTTGCACTTTTTTGAATCTCAAAATTTACAAACATTAAATATTAAAATTGTTTTTTGAAAATCATTGGTTTTTAATTAAATTAAATTAAATCAAAAGCATAAATTTAAAATTGGTTTTAAAATTTGAAAGTTGTAAATTCAATATTGGATTTTTCCTAGCTCAAATTTCCACCTCATGTACTTCAATTTCCAATAGATATTGAAGGCGCATTAGGTATTTTAGTTAATCTCATGAATCATGTATTGATGTTTAGATAGTTTTGACATCAATTCCACTCTTCAATGGCAAACTTATCAGCTCCAGAAATTCTGTACGAAAATTCTTCATCTAAACCTCATTGAATCTTTCATTAAAAAAACCAGCTCAAATTTAGGTGTTTCACCGCAATCCCTTGCAAAGAATATGTAGGAAGATCTTTGTGGACTTTACTTGAATATTAAAGCATCAATTCGTGGAAAGTAAATTCACTGGAATTAAAGAGTGTGCATCAAAATGGTATTGGTGTTCAACAACTTTGAATATTAAAGCATCAAATTCGTCTGGAATTCACTGGAATTAAAGAGGGTTCAATCAAATGGTATTTGTTTCAAACAAACCTCTGTTCGGAATATTGTATTTGAAGAGATGCTATGTTATTATAACTCAAATTATAATAGATTAGATATGCTTTTTTATTCTCTCTCTCATCTTTTTTTAGTTTTGTGCTGCATACCATTTACTCCTATCAATTGGTATCAGAGCATGATTTAGACAACGTCAATTAGTCGTTAATTTGAGTTTTGTGAGTGTTTTTCTTAGAAGTATTATGAGTCAAATGGTGACTAATTGGTTTTTCTGAGGTTTTGGCATTGAGAGACTTTCAATTAGGGACCTCGCGGACCTATAGATCATGGGCTCCAAACCGAGTCCCTCTCAGGCCAATGAGAGGGTGGGGCCCCTTATTCAAGATCCAGAGTCAGCACTTAAGGGAGCAACCTCTCTATTATCCTGAAAGTGGGTAGGAGTCAATTCCATCTTGCACCCTATGTCCCCAACTATCTAGACGGTCTTACCCCTGAAATGGAGGTTTATTGAGCTGGCGCTATTGAGGCAACCCTCACCTATGCAAATCTAAGGATAATCCTGAATAAATAGGAGTTCATAGTTAGCTAAGGATTAAAGTCAAGTTACCTAGGTCGTCGCTTTGAAATAGTCAGTCTTAAACAGTAAACAATGTTATAAAGTAAGAGTGACTTATTTCATGGTTCGATCTTGTGCAAACTCATTGCACAGGATGCCCTCACTTCTCATGTCATGACATGTACGAATTAAGATCACTTCGTCTGTAGCACTTTAGAACTCCTTGTAACAACTACAGAGTGGACCGCATCTGATAGTATTACCAGAATAAGGCACCAAACCTTATTCATGTACTATAGACTATTTTGACTATTTACTCGAACCTAATCCACTTTTATGTCTCCACATAAAGTTCAAGTATTCATGTAATAGTCATGGATCTTTTAGTTTATTGGATTTATTTCTAAAATGAAATAAGTAATTCATATATTCAATAATAACTTATTGAATTTTCAAAATAAGTTTATTGTTTACAAACCACGAGTTTTAGGACATAAAACCCAACATGAGCATTTCAAATCCATGACACAATAGACTCCCATGAATAACGCTCGACGAATGGTGAGATTCGACGAAAAAGGAGGACGACGTGGCTTCGGTAGCTACGCATGATACTAGACGTGGTGGCTAGCCCTCAACTGATAGATAGAGAGAGAGAGAAATGGTTGCACGAAAATCTCTTTTAATTTCTCTTTTTTTAACCTTAAAGCACACAAGTAACTTGTAATGACCGAATCCTTACATATTATGATCCAACCGCTACGACTATATACTTAGACATTTCTATCATGAGATGAGTTTTGGAAAAAAAAATCTCAAAAGAACATATCTAAGATTTTATTAATTAGGTAGAAAACTATATAAAAAGTTTATTTTACAAAATATCAGGATCCATAAAACATTAGCGTAGTGATACAAAAATGCATATGCCTATAATAGTGGTTTTTGATGGTTGGCCATTTGAACAACGTCCAGTTCTGCCACCTACGTTGTGTCCTTACCTACAAAGTCTGTAAAATAAGGATGAGTATATAATATACCAGTAAGTAGTTCTCACATAAGGTAGTGACCAAATGCACAATCACATGCAACATGTCCTGAAAACATATGATTGGGATCGAAAACATTTAATAAACATGTGGTGGTCGGTTATGCTTCTAACGTAAATTTCTCCACCCTGATAGGAAGATGAGGACTTAGGCGGACACTAACCCATCTGATGATTAGCGGGTTATGCAGTCAGTAGGGCCAGAGTCGCATCTAACATCAACCATTAACATAAACGTAAGATTGGACTAGAGGGGTGTAACCATACATACCTTGTTAATCCCTAGCATAAACTTGACATAGAATTGGGTCTAGAGGGGTGCAATCTACATGCCCTGCTAACCCTAGAAGCATAACCTTTATCTAATTAAAATTTAATCTTATTTCATCGTTGTGAACAAGCATAATGCATGGGGTTCCTTGTCAATAAACATATTTTAAACATGTAATGCAACATAACAATAACATAATTATGCAACATATTAAAGGTACACTACCATGAAACACTTAAAGAGAGGATGAGATAAACTACTTATCTTGACTGCGATCCTAGTTATTCCTTATTATTCCTTATGGTTTAATCAGTAGAGCTTTTCCTCTTAAATTTGGGCAGTACTTCCCTTGCGTCTTCTTCTTCTAACTAACAGAAATACTTCACCCTTTTCACACGATTTTTACTATTGAGTTTTGTTTGAGAATTCGTTTAACTTCCAACCTAAAGCCTCTTATTTATAGCCGTTTTCAGCTTTTCTTTGTGTGACAACTCATCCTACAAATGGCTTCTTTAAAATTACTTAGGTTTAAGAATCTCTCTTAATAAGACACCTAATTTTGGCTAATGTTTGCCCTTACGTCATCAACCTTTGTTTGTATTCCATTTTAGTGTTCTCCATGTATAATCTATAAGATCGTGGCCAAATTCAATGCATAATCCACGCTTCTGTCCAAATCTCGTTCTTCTTGTTCTCAGAATCTCGCTCTCTCCAGCTTTCTCGTTGGTTTGGCTCTCGTTACTCTCGCTCTCACTGGTTTGGCTCTCGTGGCTCTCGCTCTCGTGGCTCCTACTCTCTCCCACTGTCTCGCTAAGAATCTCGCTCTCTCCACTCTCGCTCTCTCCAATCTCACTAGTTTTCACGCGTGGGTTGCCTTCACTGCTTGTGGATTCCACTTCCCCTTTTTAACTCTTTCAAATTTTAAGAGTATATGGGCATTAATTCACCTCCAATTCTTCCAATGAGCAGTACCCAAACAAAAAGTTATCTACTGCCCTTTGTCCTGAATTATCTAGCATCCAACTTCTAATTAATCCTCCATGATTATGCCCTCTTATTCATTATTTTTGGATAATTAACAAATTTCTTGTTTTTTTTTTCAATTCTAAATTTTCACCCGATTTTGCTATTAAATTTATATATTTTTCATTCTTAATTATATATTTTATTTGTTTTCCTGCTTTCTAAATTAGGGTTAGGGTATTACATTTACCACCCCTTTAAATAAAATTTCGTCCTGCTAAACATTTGACATTTAATTTCCTGTAGTATATGGTACAAATTTGGGTTGTTACATAACTATATATGTGTGTGTGTATATATATATAATATATATATATAATCCTTTTTCCTTTTCCCTGTTTTCCTTTTCCACCTTAAGTTCTCAATCTTCCACAATCAAACAAAACCCAAAATTAAATATATATATATATCAAATCATATCCATATTCCCAAATCTTTTATTCAAACATTTCAAATTGAATTATCTCCACAACAACCATCATGTTGGGATTGGTGTCCTAAATCTCTTTGTTCTCGTAGTTTGCGAACTTGTATAATCAAATTGTTGTTAATAAAATAAAAGTTATTTTATTTTTGCATTAACTCAGTCCAATAAATCGATATCCTAAGTTATTTTATGTAACATAAACATGCATGTGGTTAACATACAGTTAGATCATGTTTAAGTAATAACCTAAATGGTCTGTAGCATATGTATAAGGTAACGTGCCTTATTCTAGTGATACTATGGATATGACCTAGTTTGTAATTTCTACAATTGTTATAAAGTGTTACAAATGATTAATCATTCATATAGAGACATGTAAGTTAAGGTATCCTATACAAAAGATTCGTATAAGACTAGACCGCGAAATGATTAGTCTCTCTTTATAATACTGTTACTTGAAGAAATAAACATTTCAGTAAGATGACCATAGGTACCTCAACCTTAATTTTGAGTAAGTTGTGAATTCCTATCTATGAGGGCTTTGATTTGTATGGATGAGAGCGGCCAAATTTCCCGACTCAATAAACCTACCATTTTGGGAATTTGTCTGAGTAGGGAGCTAGAAACACAACTACAACAATTGAACTTCAATCCTTCCCATATTTAGGGTAAGTAGATGAATTGCTCCCTTAATAACTGATTCTGGGTCTTGAATAATGAGGCCTTACCCTCTCATTGGCCCCATAGAGATTAGATTATAGTTGGACTATAAATGACTTGTTCGTTAGAGGGATTAGGGGTACTTAAGAAGTTAGATGTAATGCAAGAGTAAAATGGCAATTTGATCCAACTGTTATTACAAGCGATTCATGAAGGATCAACTTACTGTTGATTGGTTATATCCATTGACACAAAAATATATCTACTGTGCGAAGAGTGTAGTTGTGGGTCCTTAATGGAGTGACCTACAGTTAATGAATGTTGATTAATTAAAGAACTTAGTTTTATTAATCTTTTATCATTGGAGCTTATATATTTAGGTCTATAAGGTCCCCTTGCTAAATCAATGAGGGTAAAAATGAAAATCAATTAATTTTGGATTAATTTGAATTGTTCAAATTAAATAAGGAAATTAATTGTATAACATACAATTCATATAACATATATCGATACATTATAATATATAGTTAATTATAAATATGATTTATAATTTATACTACATATGAGAAAAATAAATAATTGAATGTGATTCAAATTGATATAGTGTATATAGATACATTATAATACTAAGTTAATTTTGAATGAGATTCAAAATTGTACTTTATAATATGAGAGAGATAAATGTTTGAATAAAATTTAAATATTATTTATATGAATAAGATTTGTAAAAAAGTAAAAGTTAAAATTAATATGAATGAGATTCATATTAAAACTATAGGTTAAAATTAATATGAATAAGAATCATGTTAAAACATATAGGTTATGTGAAAGGATATGGTTTGAATATGATTCAAATGAAATTAAATATGTGATTGATAACTTGTAGAAATACAAGTTATTTAACTTATTTTATTGAAAACTGCAAAAATCTTTGAATAAACGACAACTTTATAAAGAATTCATAAAAATAATTACACCATGCATAGAGTTGCACTATCCTTGAATGTTGTAAAAATTTGGTTTTTGGATACAAAATGTCTACTAATGCAGTCATAGAGATTTCAACGCCGACATAGGGATCACATAGTTGAACAAGTTGGTTGTCTCATGCGATGGGAAATGACATGATGTAGGGGCGTGGAAGTCAAATCAAAGACCAATTTGGTGGTTGATAAGAAAGTTTCACAGCAAAACCAATGACTTCTGATGCGAAGCAGGCGGAACATCAGGGTATGAAATTTTTTACCCCAATTGTTGGATTGTATTAGCACGCAGTGAAAGCGACAAGGATCGATAAGTACTCTAACTCATTAATTTTGACTGAAAATAAAGCATGCTATAGCAGAAATAAATGGGTTTCATGTCATACCTTTGAAGAACTCTTGAAATCTCGATTTCTAACTGCAAAAACTCTCCAAATCTTTGTGCATACCACCACAAGATCTTCCCACTATTCTCTTGGTGCTCTAGATTGAGTTATGGGACTCAAAATAAGCTGAAATTAAGAGAACTTGGAGAATGCTCACAACAACAACATAATGAAGAACTCCTTCTTCAACCCGAATTTTTCAGAAAAATTCTTACGATTGCATTGCCTCAAATTCACTCCAATCTCTTCAATATATTGCAGACCATCATGCAAGAAAGATAGTTGCATGAGATGCAACTCATGCTTGAAGTAATTGAAGCTCAAGACGGTGGGTTTAGTGTGAGATGCAGCTCATGCTTGGAGTAATCCAGGGAATTTCACCATTCCCTGTTCCATTGGCGGAGTTTATATGCGACCTTGGAGCTAGTATTAATCTTATGCCTTTGTCAGTCTTCAAACAATTGACTTGGGAGCTAATATTAATCTTATGCCTTTGTCAATCTTCAAACAATTTGGGATTGAAGAGGTCGCACCTACCACAGTCACATTATAATTAGCGGATCACTCTTTAGTGCATCCAGAAGTGAAGCTTGAAGATGTGCTTGTAAAAGTAGACAAATTCATTCTGCCAGCAGACTTCATCATATTAGATTACGAAGCGGACAAAGATATGTCCATCAATTTGGGAAGACCCTTCCTATCTACAGGAACAACACAGATTGATGTGCATAAAGGAGATATCACCATGCAAGTCAACCATCAAAAGTTGAAGTTCAATATTTTAAAAGCAATGGAATTTCTTGATGAGATCAATGCATGCGAAATAGTTGATTTGGAAGAAGATTGGCTTTGCAAGCTGGAATTTGAAATCAATGAAGAGAAAAAAATTGGAAAGAAGCAAGCACAACAATTAAATCTTGCTATGCGGTGAAAGAAATACAAAAGAATTTTGAACCCTTGGATTTGGAAGATTGGGAAGGCAAAATCAAGCCTTCACTTGAACAATCACTAGTTTTGGAATTAGAAGCACACTACACACTTGAAATATTAGTTTTAGAATTAGAAGCACACTACACACTTGAAATATTTGTTCCTTGGCCAACATGACACCTTATTGGTCATTATCTCAGCTCCACTCACAGAGGAGAAAGAAGTTGCTCTGTTGAAGGTTCTGAAGAAATAATCTAGGCAAGAGGATGGACCCTCGCTGACATCAAAGGTATCAGTCCATCTTATTGCATGTAGAAAAGGGCAATGGGTAAGTCCCGTGCAATGCATTTCAAACATCACGTGGTTTAGTCCCGTGCAATGCACTTAAAAAAGGACAGAATAACTATAGTCCTCAATCAGAACAATGAGCTAATCCCGATACGATCTTGAAGGGGTGCGAAGACACCAATCCGGTTTTGAATTGGGAGAAATACCATTTCATGATAACTAAAGGAATCATGCTTGAACATAAGGAGTCCAAATTGGGATTAGAAGTTGACAAGGCCAAAATTGACACCATAGAGAAATTACCACCACCCACTAACCTAAAAAAACTGCAAAGCTTCCTCGGACATGGTGGGTTTTATCGAAGATTTGTTAAGGAATTTTCTAAAATTGCAAAAATGTTGCATTTTCTATTAGAAGTTGATAGATCCTTTGAATTTGATTCTAATTGTTTGAGAGCATTTGAAAAATTAAAGGAAGTGCTATTCACAACACCAATTTTGATCGCACTCGATTGGTCAAAACTGTTCAAATTAATGTAAGATGCGAGCAATTATGCGATGGACGTGGTCTTAGCCCAACGCATGGAAAAAAATTCCTCATCCAATCACTTATACAACCAAGAACCTTGATAGTGCACAGGAGAATTATATAACCACTAAGAAGAAATTGATTGCAGTAGTATTTGCTGTGGAAAAATTTAGACCATATTTATTAGGATTGAAGGTAATTATTCACACTAATCACTAAGAAATCAAATATATCATGACCAAGAAGGATGCCAAGCAACGATTAATCAGATGGATTTTTCTCTTGCAAGAGTTTGATACTGAGATCATTGATTACAAAGGATCAAAAAATAAAGTTGTGAATCATCTGTCGTGACTTGAATGAGTGCGATCGCTGCCAACCTATAGTGAACGCTTCCTTTCCCGATGAAACACTATTAAAGGTTGATGAATTCTTACCCTGGTATACAGACATTGTTAATTTTTTTGGTCTGCAAGCAATTCCAGAGGATTATATTGTGCAACAAAAGAAGAAATTGATGCATGAAGAGGGTTTGGTGATTTCTGCAAAGTTTCTTTTGAAGTTCTTAGTAAGCATGAATCATAATTCAATTCAGCACTTCACTTTATAGAGTTTTCACAATGAAAATTTATGATTTGCATGAAGGGAAGCTTCTACTTGATGGAAAAATTGGAGAAGTGAATAAGGAAGTTGAATGCATAATAGATATTTCCAACATTTTGGAAATCTCCACTTTGAAAAACAATTTGCAAAATATTATCCAAAAATGATTTCCAAAATCGTATTTTGTAAATTAAACTTATTTAATTTTATTATTATTTTTATAGAATTAATTCAATTAATTAATTTTTAAATAAAATTAAATAATTAAAACTTTTAATTAATTAAAAAATAATTTAATATCTAATATTAAATTAATAAAAACCAATTCCATCAAAGTAAAATTAATTTAATACAATTAATATTTAAATCATATTTAAACATGAATCGTTTCTCCAATTTCGTTCAATTTTGATAAAATTAAACTTTTAAATTGTATCAAATACAATAAATAGAAACCTTAATTGAATTTGAACATTTCAAATTCTAAATCCAAATTTCAAATCTTATCAAGATTACTCAATTTATTAATCCAAATTACGAGCTAGTAGAGGGATCTTATAGATTACTCAATTTATTAATCCAAACATTTTAAACTGAATTAATCACAGCTCGATAGTTGCACTCTCCTCACCGTAGATATATTTCAGTCCATTTTAACCATAATCGGTAAGTCAATTTCACAGGTTGTTTGTATTTACAGCTAGGTCAGAGATTACTGTTTTACCCTGGTAAATACATCTTGCTTCTTAAGCTCTCACTAATCCTTCATTAAACAATTGATTTATAGTCCAACTTATAAATCATAACCCTCTCTACCATGATAAGGCGGGGCCCCGTTGTTCAAGCCAAGGCATCAGCGGTTAAGAGAACAACCCATCTGTTAACCTTAAAACAAGTAGGAGTGAATTCCATATTTTAGAGTTATGTCCTCAACTATCTATTCGGTCTTATCCACAAAATGGGAAGCTTATTGAGTAGTGTTGTTGGACTACTTTCACCTTTGCAAATCAAAGGATAATCCCGAATAAATAGGAGTTCATAGTTAGCTCAGGAATAAGATTGAGTTACCCTATGTCATTGACTTTGAGATAGTCAGTTTTAACAGTAAACGGTTGTTATAAAGAAAAGTGACTATTTGATATCTTGTCTTATACAAACTTATTGCATAGGATGCCCCCACTCACATCTCTCTACATGAATAAGTTTTGGATCACATCATTTTTATTAGTATATAAAATGGACCGCATCCAATAGTGTCACCAAGATGAGGTACCCAATCTTATCCGTATACTTATAAACCATTTTGGCTACATACTAAAACTTGATCCATTTTTATGTCACCACATAATAGTTAAAGTATTCATGTTATAGTCGTGGATTCATTTATTAGATTTTCATAGAAGGATGCAATATCAATAGTAATTTATTGAATAAAAATTCAACATTTTTATTGATAAATAGAATATGTTAACAACATTTACGAACTTCAAGTTTAGGCCATTCCCATAAATCTCCCACTTGGACTAACACTCTAGTGGGATAAACATATAAAAATATAATGTTTACAATGTTGAGAAATAAAGAGAGAAAACTACAATAAACTAGGGCATCCAAAATACCCTTTGAAATTCTTCCACTTACCCTAAATTATGGTTGTAGTTCTAATCCAACCAGGTGGCCCTCGAACACTTAGCCAAGAGGGCCTTCGTAAACGAATCAACAAGGTTGTCTTCTGAGGCTATCTGTGTGACTATCACGTCTCCTTAGTACAATCTCTTTAGTGAGATGGTACTTTCTTTCGATATGTTTTCCACGTTTGTGACTTCTAGGTTCCTTGGAATTAGCAACTATACCACTATTGTCACAATACAGATTAATGGGCAGGTGCATATTTGGAACGACTTCCAAATCTGTTAGGAACTTGCAGAGCCACACTGCTTCTTTAGTTGCTTTACATGAAACTACAAATTTTGCTTCCATCGTGGAATCAGCTATACAACTTTGTTTAATGCTTCTCCACACTATAGCTCCTCCGTTAAGAGTGAAAACTGATCCTGAGGTAGATTTCCTAGAATCTACCTCAGTCTTAAAATCAGAATCAGTGTATCCTATAAGGATCAAATCCTTAGGTCCATACACAAATGTATAGTTCCTTGTTCTCCTGAGATACTTGAGGATGTTTTTTACAGCCGTCCAATGACTGTGGCCCGGGTTAGATGGGAACCTACTGACGATTCCAACTGCAAAACCATCTGTCAGGACGTGTACATAACATAGCATACATCAGACTCCCAACTGCTGATGCTTATGGAATTCTTTTCATTTCTTCAACTTCTTGAGGTGTCTTAGGAGACTGTTCCTTTGACAAATGAATTCCATGTCTAAAAGGTAACATACCTTTTTTGGAATTTTGCATGTATCTTGACAACATTTTGTCAATATAAGATGCCTGAGATAGTGTTAAGGTTATGTTCTTTTGATTTTAAAAAATCTGAATCCCAAAAACATGAGCATCTCCCAAATCTTTCATTTGGAATTGTGATGCTAACCATCTCGTTACGTCAACAAGGTAACTTGTCTCATTCCCAATTAGTAAGATATCATCAACATAAGGGACCAATAATGCTACAGTTTTCTTAACTATCTTGTATACACAAGATTTGTCAACATTCTATTCAAAGCCATAAGATTTGATCGCAGTGTCAAATCTTATATTCTAGAATCTAGAAGATTGTTTCAACCCATAAATGGATCTCTTAAGCTTATAAACTTTTTGCTCTTGACCCTGTTGAACCCTGATGGTTAAGACATAAAAATACTTTTATCAAGATGGCCATTCAGAAAAGTTGTCTTGACATTCATTTGTCATATCTCATAGTCATAATATGCGGCAATGGATAAGAGTATTCTTATTGATTTTATCATGGCAAGAGGAGAGAAGATTTCTTCATAGTTAATCCCATCTTTTTGGGTAAAACCTTTTGCCATGAGTCTAGCTTTATAGGTTTACACCTTGCCAGTTTGGTATATTTTCCTCTTGTAGATCCATTTACAACCTATAGGTTTAACCATATGTGGTTGATCTATAAGATCCCAAACAGAATTAGATACATAGACTCCATTTCTATGTCCATGCCTTTTAACCATTGTTCCCTATCAACATCCTCCATTGCCTGTTTAAAGGTCAATAGATCCTTTAAACCATCATCAAGTATGATGTCTTGGGTTTCTGTAAACCCATGTAGCATTGAGGTTGATGAACAATCCTCCCATTTCGTCAAGGCATTCTCAACTCTTGAGAAGAATTTGATGGAGCAACAAGCGTTGTTGATGGACCAACTTCATCAACAACTTTTGTTGGTTTATCTGTAGTATCTTTGGTCATTTCTTTCAATATTAATTTACTGTGAGGTTGATGACTTTTAATATGATCTTCTTCCAAGAATGTAGCATTTGTCAAAACAAATACTTTATCTTTTTTAGAATCATAGAACAATCCTCCTTTTGTTTCTTTTGGGTATCCAACAACGAGGCATAACTTCGAACGTTGTTCCAATTTCTTAAGGTTTTGTACTAACACGTGTGCCAGACATCCCCAGACCCAAAATTAATGTAAACTACCTTTACATCCTTTCTATAACTCATACGGTGTTTCAAAAACACTTTTTGAGGGAACCATGTTCATAATATATATCGCAATCTGTACTGCATACACCGAAATGGATTGAGATAACTGAGCAAAACTCATCATTGATCAAACCATGTCTAACAAGGTTCGGTTTCTCCTGTCTGCAACACCATTCTATTGTGGTTTTCCTGGTGATGTGAGTTGGGATTGAATTCCATGATCTACCAAATAGTTATGGAATTGTAAATCCATATATTCACCACTTCGATCTGATCAAAGTGTTTAGTTTTTTTACCTAATAAGTTTTCTATTTCAGTCTTGAACTCCCTAAACTTTTCAAGAGTTTCAGACTTGTGACTTATTAAGTATATATAGCCATATCTAGAATACTCTAAATGTATAAGTTCGATGGATTCTTTGGCACAAAAACATTTTCCAGTAAAAGACCTTTTAGTCATTTTTCCCTGAAGACATGACTCACGAGGAGGTAAAGAATTGTCTTTTAACTGATCTAGATTACCGTTTTTAACCAATCTCTCAATCCTGATGAAATTTATGTGACCAAGTCTAAGATGTCAAAGATAGGCATTAGAAGAAATCTTCCATTTTTTATTTTGAGTTTCAATCGTTTTAAACATCTCTATATTTAAAATAGCTTTTGCTTCAGTTGGTTTTAACACATACAAGTTATTCTTAAGTCTATGAGATAAATGTGAACACCTCTTGAAAAAACGAACACTTCATTAACATCAAAAGATACTTTATGCATATTTTTTAAGTAGACAAGAAATGGTGATTAAGTTTCTTTTAATCTTTGGTACATAATACAAATTTCTTAATAAGATAAAAGAATCTCCAAAAAACCAACTTGACATCTCCCACTACTTCAGCTGAAACGACTTCTTCTATTCCCACCTTGAAATTCATTTCATACTCTGAGAGTTGTTTCCAAAAACTAGTTTGATGTAGAAAAGTGCAAACATGGTTAGCGGCTCCTGGATCTAATATCCAGGTTGAGTGAGAATTTTCCACTAAACATGTTTCAAAAACAAGTAAATTTGATTTACCTTGGTTTGCTCTTCCCACTTTCTTCTCAGCTAAATACCTTGGGCAGTTCCATTTCTAGTGCCTATCTTCTCCACAGTGGAAACATTTTCCTTTAGGAGCCTTGGTTTCCTTTACAATGAGTTATTTATTCCCTTTTTCCTTTGTCTTCATCTGTACATTTTTATATTTAGATGAAAAAGGGATATTCTTTTTGTTACCGGGTTTCATTCTTGATGAAGAACCCTTTAGAAATTTATTTTGATGTGAAATAACATTTGCTTCACTCTCTTTTAATTTCATCATTGACTAATAAGTCTGCAGTTCATTCAGTAAATTAGTCAAGTTGTAAGTTAGGTAGCTCTTCGAAAGAGAATCTAATACCATACTAACTTGACTTGCTTCGTCTATAATAGCACCGTGAGCTTCAACGACATTAAAATGAACCATCATGTCTAGGACATGTTCTCAGACATTGGTTCCATCTTTCATTCTCGAGTTATAAACATATTTTATAGTCTCGTGATGAATAGAAGATGACGGTTGCCCGAACATATCTTATGGGTTGTGGGCATGGGATCATGTTTCTTGTTGAGCACATCAGATATGCTCACTAAGATATAGGCCCTAGCCTTTTCATTCGCCCTTACCCACTTATCATACGTATCCCAAACACTTTGGTTTGTCATCAATCTGGGAATAGGAGGACATTCCTCCGTTAACACAAACCTCACATAATCAACTACTAGTATCGTGTTTAAATGTGACTTTCAGGTTGAATAACTCTCTCTGTTAAATTTCGCAGAAGCTAGAAGTTGTATGATTGAATTTGAATGTTGAAAAATAAACAATTTCTATTATTAAAGTGCATCTAAATCCAATTTTTAGCAAAAACTTAATAAAGTACCCATAAATCTTTATTTATTTGCAAGGATACTAAAATTATTTAGAATAAGTGCTACCTGAGGCAGTCAAATATCCCTTCACTAAAGTAAGACATTCTTGACTAAATATTTTCTCCTAGAATAACTCATATTCCGACAGTCATTTAGCTACCATTTTTCGATCAAGAACTCACTAACACTTAGTAATTCTATAAGTGTGACCCGCCATTTTCAGATCTTATAGAACGGTATGAGCATGCCCCTAAATTGGAAGACAATGTAAAGACGAAATTATAAGACCCTATTCATTTCTGAAGCTTCAGTTGTCCCGAATCCTATGTTACATCTCTTTGAAGGATTGTCGCTGTTAACGACTAGCTAGTGCTGCCTAAAAACGACAGCAGACGCAACATAGGAATCTCACGGTTCAAACTAATGGAGGAGACCGTAGGATATGTTGACACATTTCCTTCACCCACTTACTATGAATTACTTCCCTCATTCACCTTATTATTGACACATGCAAACACTTTCTGAATGGAGCAGTCGTGGTAAAATCGACATGAAGCCGAGCATGGATCTTATGATGTGAACTTTTGAGGACGTGAGAGCTAAAAACGATATATCATATATATTGTTATTCTCCCACTGAACTGTTCTAAATGTTTTAGGTATTTCTTTAACTTAGGTTTTTTACGGCTAATTTTAAACAACCTAAGTTTATGTGTTTATTATCTAAGTATAACGTTTATATTTGGATTCAACCTACGATGTGTACGTTAAAACTAATTTTATACCTCACACTGCTCACGCATTCTCATAAAACCGGTTATCAATGCTTATTATCTCAGTCATAATCCCTAAGTAGGAGGCCTCATCCTTAGACAGGATTGTGAATTGATTGAGTTTGTAACCAAATTTTGTAAGATAACAACCTATCTAACTATTTAAAACAACTTGTTAACCAAAGTGAGCATGTTTTTTTTTATCTTTGTTATGGATTTTAATGTCTAAATCAATTTTATAATAAATTACAAAATTAGACATGCTAAACATCCATAACATACATCAAAGGCATTCAACTTTTAACATAACCTTTATACAAAAACTATTGAAACCCTATACATGCATATTATATATTATAAAAATTTTATAACATACCTCAATGCATGTAACATGCTTCCTATGATGGGATTTTTAATTCCACATGGCATACATTTATGCACATACAAAAATTTATCTAATTATAACATACATCAAACGCATAAATAATTAAACATAAAAATGATATGGTTTTTGGTTTTGGCATTTTTAAAGCAAATAAAAGCTTAACTATTACATAAATCAGCAAAGCCAACTTCAATAATTTCTGGACTGCTCGAATTGCCTTGAACCGAGCAAAAACTCATCAAGTATCAGCATGCAACCAGCATCGAGTATGTTAATATGAATCAAGTATAACACCGAGTATCATCGAACATCAAATATTTCACAAAAATACCATCGAGTAAACGCCATCTACCATCGAGTAGGGAATCTATCATCGAGTATCGAGTATTTCATGAAATATCATTGAGTAAATGCAATTATTACCATCGAATATGGCATCAAAAATCGAGTATTTCATGAAATTTCATTGAGTAAATACATCGAGTACCATCGAGTATGACATCATGTATTGAGTATTTCATGAAATTTCATCGAGAATGCCATTGAGTATCCCATCGAACATCAAGTATCTGGCAGAAATTCGAATTTTCAATTCCTACTGCTTCGACCTTCTTCACTTCTTTCTTCAGTTACATCCCAATTGCAACACTAAGACTCCAAACGAATTATAGACTCTTAAACACATATTAAGGCCCATCAAATAAGAGCAAATTACAAGAGTTACAACATAATTTAAAAGATTCAAATGTCAAAACACTGAAAAAAACCATATTAGTACACCATTTTCATACAGTTCATGAAAAACACCCACCAAACTCAAATTAACAACAATTGAGTGCTTAAATTATGCTCTAATACTAATTGTTAGAGTATATTAACATGTAGCGGAGGAAAAACAGAATCAATAAGCACTCTAATCATATTTAATTTGAGTTTAAAACATGTTTCAAAGTAACCTTTACAAAAGAGGGTTTGATGAACATAATACCTTTGAAGTATCCTTTTCAAATCCAGCTGAGTTCCACGTGAAATAACTTCAATTTTCAAGTAGACAACCACTAAGATCTTCTCTACTATTCTCTTACAAGGATTGTGTGGAGGAAATACTAAACTGAGATGAAAGTATATAAGATATGAAGAGGGTTTCGTGATTTCTGCAGAGTTTCTTTTGAAGTTCTTGAAAACCTGAAACATAATTTAGTTGAGCACTCCAATTTATAGAGCTTTTGCCATGCATATTCATGGCTTACATGAAGGGTAGATCCTATTTCATGGAGAAAATGGAGTTGTGAATAAGGAAGTTGAATACATAGTGGAGATTTCGAACATTAAAAAAATGATTTTGGAAAAATGGTTTTTTTCTAAAATCATTTCTATATTAAACTTTCTTAGTTTCATTATTTAGTTTTATACAAATTAATTCTATTAATTTTTTTTTAAATAAAACTAATTAATTAAACCTTTTAATTAATTTTGTTAATTTAATATCTAAATATTAAATTAATAATGAAATTAATATTATTAAATTAAAATTTAAAGCAGATTTTAAACATTAATCGTATCTTCAATTTCGTTTAATTTCGATAAAATTAAACATTTTAGTTGTATCGAATACAATAAATAGAAACCTTAATTGAATTTGAACATTTCAAATTCTAAACCCTAATTTCAAATCTTATCAAGTTTACTCAATTTACTAATCCAAATTGCATACTAGTAGATGAACCTTATGGACCTACAGATCATGAGCTCCAACGACTTGTAATTAATTGGTTAAACTCTTTAAACCAAATTAATCACTATTCTTTAATTACCAAGACATTCCACTATAGCTCGATAGTTGCACTCTCGTCACTATAGATATATTTCTATCTATTTTAACCATAATCGGTAAGTCAATCCTTCAAAGGTCATTCGTATTTACAGATGGATCAAATATTACCATTTTACCCCTGTAAACACATCTTACTCCTTAAGCTCCCACTGATCCTCTATTGAACAATTGATTTATAGTCCAACTTATAAATCATAACCCTCTCTTCCATGAGAGGGGGGGCTCCGTTGTTTAAGACAAAACATCAACGCTTAAGAGAACAACCCATTTGCTAACCTTAAATTAGGTATGAGTGAATTACATATTGCAAGGCTATATCCCCAGCTATCTATTCGGTCTTATCACCAAAATGGGAGGCTTATTGAGCAGTACTGTTGGACTACTCTCATCTATGTAGTTCAAAGGATAATCCCGAATAAACAGGAGTTCATAGTAAGCTCAGGATTAAGATCAAGTTACCCTAGTTCATTGAGTTTGAGATAGTCAGTTTTAATGGTAAACAGTTGTTATAAAGAGAAGTGACTATTTCGAGATCCGGTCTTATGAAAACTCATTGCACAGGATGCCTCCACTCACATGTCTCTACATGAATAATTTTTGGATCACATCATCTGTATCAGTATACAAAATAGGCCGCATCTAATAGTGTCACGAAGATGAGGTACCTAATCTCATCCCTATACTTATAGACCATTTTGGCTACATACTAAAACTTGATCCATTTTTATGTCACCACATAAAATTATCCAATAGTATTCATGTTATAGTCATGGATTCATTTATTGAATTTTCATAGAAGGATACAATATCAATAGTAATTTATTGAATAAAAAACTCAAACATTTTATTGATAAATAGAATATGTTAACAACATTTACGAACTACGACTTTAGATCATTCCCAATGTCAAAATGTTTTCCAACAATGGTTTCCAAAATCATATTTTGTAAATTAAACTTATTTAATTTTGTTTATTAGCTTTATAAAATTAATTCAATTAATTAATTTTTAAATATAACTAGTAATTAAACCTTTTAATTAATTAAAATAATTAATATCTAATATTAAATTAATAAAAACCAATTCCATCAAAATGAAATTAATTTGATACAATTAATATTTAAATCATATTTAAATATTAGTCATTTCTCCATTTTCGTTTAATTTCGATAAAATTAAACTTTTTAATTGTATCAAATACAATAAATAGAAACCCTAATTGAATTTGAACATTTCAAATTCTAAACCCTCATTTCAAATCTTATCAAGATTACTCAATTTACTAATCCAAATTAGGAGCTAGTAGAGAAACCTTATGGACCTACAGATCATGAGCTCCAACGACTTGTAATTAATTTGTTAAACCCTTTAAACCGAATTAATTACTATTTGTTAACTACCAAGACGTTCCACTATAGCTCGATAGTTGCACTCCCCTCACTGTATATATATTTCTGTTCATTTTAACTATAATAAGTAAGTCAATCCTTCACAGGTCATTTGTATTTATAGTTGGGTCAAAGATTACCGTTTTACCCCTATAAATACATCTTGCTCCTTAAGCTCCCACTAATCTTCCATTGAACAATTGATTTATAATCCAACTTATAAATTATAACTCTCTCTACCATGAGAGGGCGGGGCCCCGTTGTTCAAGCTAAGGAATCAGTGCTTAAGAGAACAACCCATCTACTAACCCTAAAACTGGTAGGAATGAGTTTCATATTGCAGAGCTATGTCCCCAGCTATCTATCCGGTCTTATCCTCAAAACGAAATGTTTATCGAGCAATGTTGTTGGACTACTCTCACCTATGCTGATCAAAAGATAATCCCGAATAAATAGGAGTTCATAGTTAGCTTAGGATTAAGATCAAGTTATCCTAGGTTATTGAGCTTGAGATAGTCAGTTTTAACAGTAAACGGTTGTTATAAAGAAAAGTGACTATTTGATGTCTTGTCTTATACAAACTTATTGCATAGGATGCCCCCACTCACATCTCTCTACATGAATAAGTTTTGGATCACATCATTTTTATTAGTATATAAAATGGACCGCATCCAATAGTGTCACCAAGATGAGGTACCCAATCTTATCCGTATACTTATAAACCATTTTGGCTACATACTAAAACTTGATCCATTTTTATGTCACCACATAATAGTTAAAGTATTCATGTTATAGTCGTGGATTCATTTATTGGATTTTCATAGAAGGATGCAATATCAATAGTAATTTATTGAATAAAAACTCAACAACATTTTTGTTGATAAATAGAATATGTTAAGAACATTTACGAATTGTGAGTTTAGGCCATTCCCAACAATGTGGAGATATAAGAGTGGATTAGGATTGAGTAAATAGTCAAAATGATCTATATTATGCGAATAAGGTTGGATGCCTTATTCTGGTAACACTATTGGATGTGGCCCACTCTATAGTTATTACAATTTTTTGTAAACTGCTACAAACGAAGTGATCCTAATTTGTTCATGTATTAACATGAGGAGAGGGGGCATCTTATGCAATTAGTTTTCATAAGATCGAACCAAGAATTAAGTCACTCTTACTTTATAATGTTGTTTATTGTTTAAGACTGACTATTTCAAAACGATGACCTTGGTAACTTGACTATAATCCTGTGCTAACTATTAACTCTTGTTTATTTAGGATTATCCTTAGATTTGCATGGGTGAGGGTTGGCTCAATAGCGCCGTCTCAATAAGCCTCTCAATTTAGGGGTAAGATCGGGTAGATAGCTGGGGACATAGAGTGCAAGACGAAATTTACTTCTACCTGCTTTTAGGGATAATAGAGAGGTTATTCCCTAAAGTGCTGACTTTGGGTCTTGAAAAAGGGGCCCCACCCTCTCATTGACTCGAAAGGGACTCGGTTTAGTGATTGGATCACAAAAAAATTGTCCATTAAAGGATCAGTGGGACCTAAGAAGCAAGATGTAATCTCGGAGGTAAAATAACTTTTGACCCAGCCATTATTACGAAAGACCTATGAAGGGTTAACTTACTAATCATGGTTATATCGAGTGGACATAATATAGCTACAGTGAGAGAAGTGTAACTATTGGACTTTGGTAGAGTGTTCCAGTAGTTAACAGATGGTGGTTAATTAGGTTAAAGAGTTTAGCCTGTTAATCGTGGATCGTTAGAGCTCATGATCTATAGGTCCATGAGGTCCCTGTACTAGCTCATATCAGACTAAACCTTAGAATAGTTTAATGAACGAATTTTAAGTGTTCAAATTCAATTTTTGGAGCAAAGCGTTAAATATATAAGATGTTTAATTTTAAGCTAATGTTTAATTTTGAATTAAACATAAAGAGAGAGAAAATAGGAAACATTATGAATCGGGAATCATATAAATTGAGATTAGTGTTGGATTTAATACTAAATTAAATTAATTAAATTTTTTAATTAATTATTTAATATTAATTCAATTTTAAAATTGATTATTAGTATTATTTTTTAAATTAAATGAAATTGGTCAAAATTGCGTTAAAAGTCAAATTGTTGACTAGGCCAAAATTGCAATGGAAGTCAAATTGTTGACTTTTGATATTTGAAAGTCAAAAAGTCAAATTTGTTGACTTTGGACTTTGAGAGTAAAACTTTGACCAAGTTAGTGGAAAAGTCCAACATTTGTGAGTGGAAAATTCCAACTATTGAATTGCTAAGTGGTGTCTTCTTTGAAGACACTTGGCCCACTAAATCCTACTTTGAGTTAGTGGATTTTTTAGTGGCAAATTCACATCAAACTCAAAGTTGGAAAATTCCAACTATTGAATTGCTAAGTGGTGTCTTCTTTGAAGACACTTGGCCCACTAAATCCTACTTTGAGTTAGTGGATTTTTTAGTGACAAATTCACATCAAACTCAAAGTTTCATGTTTTTCATGTAATGATGTTTAAAAGGGAGTGTTTATTGAATTTAAAAAACACTTGGTCATAGTGAAATTGGATGAGATTATGTGATAATCTCATTATAATTTTCTCTCAAAGACTTAACCTTTTCCTCTCCAAATTAGTCACTCGTCAGATCCCACCATCCCATTCTAAGGCCGAAGAATAGTCGATAAGACTCTCTGGTGGTCTACGAACCGTTCGTGAGGAGATTGGAGCTAATTTGGAGAAGATTCAAAGTTTACAAAGGTTGTATACTTTTTCCCTTTTTACTTGTTATATTAATGCATTCTTATCTTTGTAATTAACCTAATTGGAGTACTTTAGATTCGTTTTTCTTCCACTGTGCATGTGTTCGTTCCATCAGTTCTAAACATGATGGTCTACTTTAATGTGTTGGAGATGAATGGATTTGTCATCAACGAAGCCAGTCAGGTTATCTTCATCTTGAAAACTCTGCCTGAGAGTTTCCTCCAGTTCCATAGCAACACTGTTATGACCAAGCTTGACTAGAACTTGATCACCCTCCTTAACGAGCTGACAAAACTTTAACGTGGTGGAGTTGAACGGGATGTCATCTACGGAGGTTTGACCTCTAGAACGATGTCTGCACCTTCTCATTCCAACACCAAAAAGTGGAAGAAGAAGAAGGGAGGTCAAGGAAAAGCTAACCCCGTTGCTGCCCAAAAGGGAAAGAAGGCCAAGGTTGCTAAGGCAATTTGTTTCCACCAAAACCAGTAAAGACATTGGAAGAGGAAATGCCCAAATATTAGGTAGAAAAAAGAAGGCCAAAAAGATAAATATGATTTACTCGTTTTAGAACCTTGTTTACTGGTGAATGAGGATTCTTCTTGGATAGTAGATTCAGGCGCCACTAATCATGTTTATTCTTTCTTTCATGGAATTAGTGCTTGGTGGCGGCTAACAACAGTAGAAAAAAGAAGGCCAAACAAGGTAAATATGATTTACTTGTTCTAGAAACTTGTTTAGTGGAGAATGAGGATTCTTCCTAGATAGTAGAGACATGACAATTAATCATGTTTATTCTTCCTTTCAGGGAATTAGTTCTTACCGGCACCTGACAACTAAAGACATGACAATGTATGTTGAAACTGGGTACATAGTCTCGACTATGGGAGTGGGAGAGCCCCTATTGATTTTACAAAAATCGTACTTATTATTAGATCATGTATATGTAGTTCCTTATTTGAAAAGGAACTTGATTTCTATAAAGTGTTTGTCAGAACAAAACTATACTTTAAATTTTATTGTAAATAAAGTATTTATTTACAAGCATGGTATTCAAATTTGTTCTACAAATCTTGAAGATAACCTTTATGTGCTAAGGTCATTAGCATTTAAGGCCCACATTAATAAAATGGCCAACTTTGGCACCTAAGACTAGGTCAAATAATTCTCAATAGGATTGAGAGGGTTGGTTAAGAATGGAATTCTAAGTGAGTTAGAAGGAAATTTTTTACTAGTATGCGAGTCGTGCCTTGAAGGCAAAATGACCTTTTATTGGAAAAGGTTACAGAGCCAAAGAACCCTTAAAACTTGTAGATTCTAACCTCTGTGGTCCTATAAATATTAAGGCAATAGGAGGTAACTCCATCTCTTTTATAGATGAAGGTATGGGTAAGTTTAGTTAATGCAACATAAGTTTGAAGCCCTTGAATAGTTCATGGAATATAAGGCTGAAGTTGAAAATGCATTAGGTAAAATAATTAAGACACTTTGAACTAATCAAAATAGAGAGTATAAGGATCTTAAGTTCCAAGACTATTTGATAGAACATGGAATTGCATCCCAACTCTCAGCACCTGGTACATCTTAGTAGAATGGTGTATTAGAAAGGAGAAGTTGAACCTTGTTGGACATGGTTTGGAATATGATGAGTTACGCTTATTTACCGGATTCGTTCTAGGGTTATGTAGCACATATTACAACCTATATTTTGAAATATTTTCTGTCCAAGAGTGTTTCTAAAACACCTTTCGAATTATGGAATGGTCATAAAGGTAGTTACGTCATTTCAGGATTTGGGGTTTCCCAGCATGTGTGCATGAGGCTAGTCCCAAGAAATTGGAACCTCATTCAAAATTATGCCTATTTGTAGGCTATCCCAAAGGAACTAGAGTTTGTTACTTTTATTATCCTAAAGATAATAAAGTGTTTGTGTCGACAAACGCTACATTTTTAGAAGAGGACTACATCAAGGAGCATAAACTGCACAGTAAGATAATGTTAAACAAGCTTTCCAACGAAACTATTGAACATTCAACAAGAGTTATTGAAGAGCCTATTACATCAACAAGAGTTGTTGATATTGGTTCATTTAATCAGTCACATCCACCTCAACCGTTGAGGGAACCTCGACGTAGTGGGAGGGTTGCGAACCCCCCTATTTATTATATGGGTTTAACATAAACCCTAACCGTCATATCTGATGGCGACTTTGAGGATCCATTATCTTACAAACAAGCAATGGAAGACATGGACAAAGATGAATTGATCAAGACTATGAATCTCGAAATGGAGTCCATGTACTTCAATTTAGTCTGGGATCTTATAAATCAACCTGATGGGGTAAAACTTATAGGTTGTCAAATGGACCTACAAGAGAAAAAAGACTACTGAGGGTATGGTTCGGACCTTTAAGGCTATACTGGTGGCAAAGGGTCATACCTAAGTTGAGGGAATTGACTATGAGGGGACTTTCTCACCTATTGCCATGTTAAAGTCTATCTGGATATGTCGAGTTTTATGCCTTAAAATATGTAGATAGTAAATGTTATTAATTGATCGTCATCAATAAAGAGTTATCAATATTAACTCAATAAATGATATTGTTTGTGTTATTTGTCTATTTTATCTTAATAATCCTAAATCCAATAAACTAACATCCAAGGTTGTCTTATGAGTCTTGAACTGTATGTGGAGACAAACATAGATCAATTTTCAAGATACAGCCTAAAGAGTCTATAGTATAGGGATAAGGTTGGGTATCTTAACCTAATAACACTATGGATACGACCCACTTTATATTCAATACAAATGCAATAATCCAATGCATTCGTGTAGGTGACACATGAGTGAGGATATCCTATGTCATTTTTGTATAAGACTGGATAGTGAAATAGTAACTACTAGATATAATATCGTTAACTAGTTAGGTTCTTATTTTAATTGGATGACCCAGACAACTTAGTCTTCATCCTGAGTATATTATTAACTCCTGTTTACGAGGGGATTGTCCTTTAATTTGTATGAGTGAGGTGGTCAGATCACCGACCCAATATGCATACCATTTTGGGGACAAGATCGAGTAGGGAGCTGGGAACATAATGATATAAGATGAAATTCTCTCCTTCCCACCTTAATGGTAAGTAGATGAATGTTCCCTTAAGTGGTATCTTCGAGACTTGAACAAATGGCTCTACCCTCTCATTGACCCAAGAGGGGTTTCTGTTTATTGGTTGACCATAAACAGGTTGTTCATTAGAGGAGCACTGGCATTTAAGGATTCAGAGGTAACTTAAGGATAAAAAGGTAATTTGACCCAGTGGTGTTACAAACACTTGTGAAGGACTAACTTGTTGGTATTGGTCTATATCCGTGGACACAAAAATATATTTGTAGTGAGAAGAGTGCAGTTGTGGGTCTCTAGCGGAGTGTACTCACAGTTAACGAATATTGATTAACTTGGTTAAAAAGTTTAACCAATTAATCTCATATCGTTGGACTTCTGATCAACAGGTCTACCAGGTCCACTCGTTAGCTCACTAAACGATACTTAAAATGAATATTTGAATTATTCAAATTAATTTCAGAAAATTATATATTAATGTGATAATATATAATTAATTATGAATATGGTCTATAATTAAATTGGAAAGTAACATTTTAATAAGATTCAAATTAACTAATTCAAGTTAATTAAATTCACAAAGAATTAATTAATAGAGAGGTATTGCACATATACATATGATACATATGATAATTAAATTATACATTAAATTGGGTTTAATATATAGCTGGTTATTTAGTTATTGTGCAAATAAAAATTAAATAAGTGTTTCAATTGGACTCATTAATTAATAAGTGTTATTTAATTAATTACAGAAAAGAAAAATATATTAGCAAAAGGGTTTGGCCCTTCTCTAAATAATGACCTCCCTATGGCCCATTGCGAAACACACAATTTTAATACAGTCTCATTGTAGAGAGAAACTCTGACAAGCAACATCCTAGTGTTATTGTGCAGATCTTTCTCTGAGCCTCTCCCTTTCCCAATAGTTGGATACCACCTATCCTCTATTGGAATCCTAAGAGAATAACGAGGTTTCTCTCATGGTAGTGTTCAAGATCGTTCAAAGAGTTGTTCGTCAAGTCCGTTTGGAGATCCGTTCGTTGGAACCTTGGAGAGGCTTGTTCATGGTATTAGGGAATCTACGAAAGTAAGAATTGTTGTAATATTTTCCCTAATGCATGCTAATTTACATGTTTATATATTCTGTTTAGAATAATGATTTTTTTAACGTAAAAATTGAATTGTGAGATGCTAGGCGTTCCTCAGAAAACACTTCCGCTGCGAGATCCAATCCCTTCAGGATACTCTTGTCGATTGCCGCATATTATGACTATGAGATTTAGCAAATGGACATCAATACTGCTTTTCTGAATGACAATCTAGAGAAAACCATCTTTATGAAACAACCAGAGGGATTCATAACTCAAGGTCAAGAGCAAAAAGTTAGCAAGCTTAAAAGGTCTTTTTATGGACTGGAACAAGCTTCTCAATTCTAGAATATAAGTTTCGATACTACGAAAAAAATCTTATGACTTTGATCAAAATATTGATGAGCCTTATGTCTAGAAGAAGTTGATCAATAGTTCAATAGCTTTCCTAGTTTTGTATGATGATATCTACTCATTAGGAATGATGTAGGTCTACTGACTGATATAAAACAATGGTTGGCAACCCAATTTCAAATGAAATATTTGGGAGAGGGGCACTTTGTTCTAGGCATTCAGATCTTTAAGGATTGTAAGAACAAATTGTTGGTCTTGTCTTAGGCATCATACATTGGCAATATGTTTATCAAATATTCTATACAAAACTCCAAAAGAAGTTTACTACCTTTCAGGCATGGAATTATCTTGCTAAAAAATAGTGTCCTAAGATGCCTCAAGAATTTGAGGAGATGGGACGAATCCCTATGCATCGGTTATTGGCAGCCTGATGTATACAATATTATGTACTAGACCTGACATTTACTATGCGGTGGGGATAGTCAGTAAATATCAGTCTAATTCTGGATTAGATCACTGGACAATAGTTAAAACCATCCTCAAGTATCTTAGAAGAATGAGGGACTACATGCTTTCCTATTGGTCTATAAGGCTCACTGACTTTGATTTTTAGATTGATAGAAATTCTAGGAAATCCACTTCAGGATCAGTATTCACTACTAATGGGAGGATTGTAGTCTGATGAAGCATAAAGCAAGTTTGCATCGTTGACTCCACCATGGTGGCAAAGTATGTAGTGTGTTATGAATCTACCAAGAAGGCCGTATGGTTCAGGAAGTTCTTGACTAATCTGAAGTTGATATGGATATGTCAAAGCCCTTAGCCGTGAGAGCCTCAAACACCTTAGCCGTGAGAGTCTTTGTAAACATATTAGCAACGTTGTGCTCTGAAGCAATCTTCGTGACGATCACGTTCCTTCGATGCACAATCTCTCGAATCAGGTGATACTTGCGCTCTATATGATTTCCACGTTTGTGGCTCCTAGGCTCCCTGAAATTAGCCACAACACCACTATTATCACTATAAAGGGTCACTTGGAGAGTCTGGGTCTACCAAGCATGCCTCATCTAGTCTAGGAAAAATGGAAGATTTATACTGGGCGCGTATTGTATGCCCTAGTTTCTTGTTTTTTATGTACTATTGTACTAGTTTGTACTTTGATCATGTATACCCCACTAGCGTTAAGAGAAGTGAGAGGTTGTGGGGTTGATGTCCTAAATCTCGTGGTCTTATAATTTGTAATTGTATTTGTACAAATATTTTATTTATTTAATAAAATAAGAGGTATTTTATTCGACATTTAGGTACATTGACCCAAGAGCCAACAAACTGAGATCCAAGGTTATCTATTGTAACATAAACATGTATGGGGAATTAATATAATCTATGTGATACATTATAGTATAAAGTTCTATTTGAAAGAAAATAAATTTTGTATATGATTCAAATATTAAGTATATAATTGTGAGTCATATAAAAACTATAGGTTGCAATTAATATGAATATGTTTCATATTAATACTATAGGTTATATGAGAGATTAAAAATTATAGGTTATATTATATGTGATATAACATATGATTTGTTATATTAAGCAGTTTATATTATATTATATATATATATATATATATATATATAATAAATTAAATTCATTTTGAATTTAATTTAGTTATGTTAATAACTCCCTCAACCTACACTCTTCAAAAACCAATGTGAAAACACAGAGGGTATTCCTCTTCTTCCCTGGATCTCTCATATCTCAGTGTGTTCTCTGTACTTTTTCTATCAAGCAAATCAAAACTCTTCTTAACAAAAATTAAACCCTAGAAAGCCCACTCCTCTCTAGTGGTTCTCGTCTTTGAGAATAACGAGGAAGAGCTATTAGTGATGTTCATTTCTTTAGAGCATTGTCGTATTCGTGAGAACGTGGGAAGAGTTGGAATTGTTCGTGATCTTGTAGTGATCAGGAGAGGATTCGTAAAGAATTTGTTCTTCAATGGTAAGTCTTTCGAATTCCCTATATTTCCTCTTAGATTTTCACAGAAGACAATATGCTCGATGTAAAATTGTTTTATCGTTTATTTTCATTCTCTACTTTAATTGTTATGTAAATAAAAATTAGAGATATGATTGCATTTAACGCTTCCTCTGTGGGTATTCAAAACTCTTCAAGGACGCTGCTTGCATTTTAACAAATCCTCCTCTTGTGGAAAAGTATCACGACATGACTCCAGGGGCCAAAAGGTAATTTGGCTCCTTCTTTCCTTGTTGATACAATTAAGCTCCGTTTTCGTACTGTTTTGGCACTAATGCTCCGTTCTACCTCTTAGATGCTTCATACCTGTAAAATAAAAAAATAAACATATAAAACCTAGGAACGGCCTCAAATTAAGCGGAGAACGATAGCACATTTTTATTGTTGGAGTTGTGGAGACAAAAACTCTATGGAAGCACACATGATGGAATAAAAATATAAATGTATATTATATATATTTGTGTGTATGTATATAATATAATTATAATTAATGAGTTAATTATATATATATAATTCTAATTAATGAATTTGACTGAAGTCAAAACTAAAAGGGAATTTTGTTTCAGTCGTAAAATCCATCTTGGGCTTGGCCCATTCAATTAGTTTACATTATATATGTTAATTGGAAAAATTGAAGGCAAGAAGAAGAAAAACCGACGGTAAATTTAAAAAAAAAAAATGGCAATCGACATCCTTTTTTTAACGGTAGAAGCACACCTTTTTTTTAGCAATTTCGTGTGTGTGGTAGTGAGAAGTGAAAAAATACCGTGTGTAGCATACACCTGCCATCTTCAGCTTTAACCTCACTTGTATTGGAAGATACAAGTTAAAAGATTCCTTGACTTACATTAAATTGCATAAAGCATTAAAAGAGAGACCGAAATGAATTTTAGATGAAGATTAGGAGAACCTGAATGAAGAAGCAGTTGCGATCATTAGGATGTGTTATCAATGAAAGGTGCTAGTCTTGTAGCCGATGAAACTAATGCAGTGAAGTTAATGACAATGCTTAGAAACAGGTATGAAAAACCATCTGCCAATAGTAAGGCTTATCTTCTTAAGAAGTATTTTAATATGCAAATGGTTGAGAATGCTTCTATAAATTCTTATATAAATGAGATTATCGTTTTAATTAATCAGTTAAAATCTATTAAAATAGAATTTACTGATGAGGTGTATGCTATTCAATTATTGATGTATTACCTAATAGTTGGGAGATCATGAAAATTGCAGTGTAATTCAATAGGAGATAACACTTAATTTTTCAGAAATTTTTTATTTAAGATCTAAAGAAATTCGTAAGAAAGATAGTAGTGAAAAATCTACTACAGGTTTAGTTTTAGTGGTGACTAAAGGTAAAGGCAAGGTGGACTCTGAAAATGATGGGTCGAGTTGCAGAAATAAAAAGTGGAAGAATAGGAATAAAGAGATAGAGTGTTTTTACTGTCACAAGAAATGTCATTTCAAAAATCAATATAGGAAATTAGAAAAGAATAAGAAAAGAAAACAGGAGGTAAATTTGGTTGAAACTGAAGAAGTAACGATAAATCTAGTTGAAACTGATGAAGAAATAATTAGTGATGTCTATGCATGTGTTGAGAGTTATACACAAAGTAGTAATCACTCATCTGAATGGACAATTAAGTGCAACTTTTGTACATATTGCTTTATATAGAAGTCTATTCACATCTTTCACATCAGGACATTGTGGTCTAGTGAGAATGGGGAATAGAAGAGTTTCCAAGATTACTGGAATTAGGAACATTAATCTGAAGATAGTTTGGTGTTAGTACTACGAGATGTCAGGTTTGTGCCTATGATGAAGATAAATCTCGTCCCTATTGCCAAATTGGATGATGAGGCTTAGAGGTATGAGTTTGGCAGTCGCTAGTGTAAATTCATGTTGGGATCCTAGGTAGCGACAGTTGGTCACATAAATTATACACTATACAGATATTGGTTTAGTGTTGTTAAAGGATCAGAGAGACAGTGGATGCCAGTTAATTGGAAAATTGAAGGCAAGAAAAGAAAAACTGACGGTAAATTAAAAAGTGGTAGTGTGCATCCTTTTTTGAACAACAGAAGCACACCTTTTTTGAGGAGTTTCGTGTGTGCTGCAGTGAAAAGTGAAAACATACAGTGTGTATTTTTCCTTTAAGTGTTTCTTTTTTATTGTTAATTCCAAGATACCAAATTGTGATATAGGAAATCAAATAGTTCGTGTTGGGCTATTTGGGAGAGTTTTGTAATGTAAGTTTTGGAACTTTGCAATCTTCATCACAGTAGAATCTGCAGTTGTAAAAGACTGGATGTAGTCTCGTGTTTGAGGTGAACCAGTATTTGTTGTCATTCTCTTTTTCCTTGTCTTAGTTATTTTGCTAATTCTATGATTGTTAATTTTTTTGGCTCTAACTTGTGGATGTGGAAATTTTAGATATAATTTAGTTTCCACATTTTATTTATATCTAATTATAAATTTTCAACATTTAGTGCTGTCAAAATCTGATGGAATAGTGCAAGAATCATAACTGGAGGCTAGAGAAGATAGGACACAAAACCCTTTGAGGTGATAATAGATATTTATAATAATCGTGTAGGCATTGTGTGCACATATCCCGTCTTATGATGGCACTGCGACGGCACAAGACAACGTCGCAAAGCTGTCTTCGCCTAATGCTTCTAGAATTGACAGCCCGCAATAGTGTCGAACCACGTTGCGACGCTGTTGCTTGAGTTAGCTACTGTCTATGGTGTCACGCACAAGCATTGCAATAGTACCCTTAGGGAAATTTTATAATTATTGCCTATTTTGCTCGATTGATGCTTCAGAGCTCTGTTTTGGTCTATTGATGCCCAATTTCTGCCTCGATGGTTAATCCTACCTTCTTGATATTCGAGATCTACAAAATCATAAAATTATCATTTAAAATCTAGAATGAGCCTGAATTAAGTGAATAAGATAGCACTTTTTAGGATCTATCACACAGTTAATGCAATTAAGATACATAGATAGAATTTTTGAAAACGTAAGAAAACTATTGTCAAAACCAATCAAACTAATTGAATGAAAACAACTCCATATCAAAATATAAACAACACTTCCACCATGATACAATTAAAATCATAGTACATTGATTGCAAAAATGATATACCATGTTTAAAGTATATCAGTTTAATATATAAAAAATAAAGTATATCGACGTACTAATAATCAAATATGAAGTAACATCACTATCTTACATAAATGAGGGTAAAATTAGAATAATAGAAAATAGAAATAAAAACACATCTCTATGGCTTGAGAATATTTGCTCACAATCTTCTTACGTCACTCATTCTTCAAGCACACACATGTTCTAAGGAGAAACACATGTTCTACGGAGCAAGAGCTCCCACTAAAAGTTGTTCGAATACATTTTCCCAAAATAAAGTTAGTCAAAATAAAGTAGATATTCTCGTAGTGAAGACCTTGTCTTTTCATGGGAATAAAATACAATTGTAGGTTGTTCATAAATAATCATGAAAAATTATTTCTAATGGTAAAACTGTTGAAAATATTAATAAGATATAGTAAAATTTAAGAACTATCAAGGATAGACGTTGATAGACATTGCTAACGTCTATCATTGATAGTTCTAAAATTTTGCTATATTTTATAAATATTTTTGTTCATTTTTCTATATTTGAAAACAACGCAATAATACTTGTGATGACTTAAACTAGTTAAATAGAAAATTTTAAGTTTTATATAACATATACAATTATCAAATACCCAACTGCACCTAATCTTCATGCTATCTCCTTTTATACATAATAGAGAAAAATTTTAAAAATCAAATAAAAAACTATCGCATGACAGATTTTTATTGGGAGAAACCATTTTCGAATTCAGTTTATTTAGTATGCTTGAATTCGCCAACATGATCAACATAACCTAACTGACATAGAATTTATACGATCGACTTCAAAATCAAATGATAGATTCTCTCACTTCACATATCCACATCTCACATATTGTGAGAGAAAAAAAAGGTTATTTTAACTATTTTTACAAAATTTTGTAAAGAAATAGTGACACAATCTAGTAGTTAAATGTAAAACTTTATTGCATAAAAAAGCAATATACTCCAAGAAGTTGGGAATTACTTTTTAATTCTCAGAAAAAGTTATAGAGAAAAAAAATTCTAAAAGGAACTACTGAGTTGAAGAGATATTTTTAATTGATAAAAAGATTTATATTCATATCCCAAGAAGAAATCATAAAACAAAACCCAATGCATATCAGAAGAGATTCTCATACTAAACTAAATCTAATTATAACAATCTTACACTTGTAATATTTTGACAACTACCAATACATAATAAACTAATAACTCACAACTCATTTAATAAATGACCCCTATTTCATAATCATTTGATTTTTTTTATTTTTTTTATTTTTAAAATTAAGTATATAAACATTACTTTTATCTTCAAAATTCTTCTTTTGTTATCTACTTTTTGTCGGTGGTTTACAAAATCAAGCCAAAATTCGTAAACTAAAATAGTAGTTTTTAAAAACTTATGTTTGTTTTTTAAATTTAACTAAGAATTCAACCATTGTACTTAAGAAAAATGCAAATCATTTTAAATAATGAACATAACATAACTTAATTTTCAAATCCAAAGACCAAAAATAAAATGGTTATCAAATAAGACCTTAGTTTTTCGATTTTCTGTTATTGCTATTTGGGTTAAAGTTCGACTCTAAGATTAAAAAGAAAAATCATTATGAGAAATTAAGAGGAAATACACTTAATTTTCAAAAACTAAAAAAAAAAAAAACTAAAACATCGTTTGTTAACCATTTTGTTTTTGAAAATTAAGGTTCTAAATTATACCTTCACCTCTAAATTTAAATGTTATGTTGTCCCTTTTCTTCCAATTATATTTTAAAAAATAAAGTCAAAAGTTTTGAAAACCAAGAAAAGTAGTTTTTGAACCTAGGTTTTTTTTTTAAGATTTTGACTAAGAATCTAGAAATTTACCCGAAGAAAGTGAAATCAATGAGAATGAAATTGGGAGATAACAAACATAAATTTCTAAAACAAAATAGTTACCAAACGAGTCCGGAATGATAATGAAACGAGAAGAGTATCATAGGGAAAATGTTGGAAAAGCCTAAGGGAGTAGGTATGGATCAAGAGGTGGTCCTGGAAAAAGAATCGCAGCATTGAATTAATCTTCCAGCACAAAGATTCAAAAAGGTGGGGATTTGAAGGATATATGTGGAATAAATTGACGAACGTTTTTGTTAGAATCTATTGCTTTTGTTGAATCTTCTAAGGTTTTTTTTTATCATGTAATTTCACAAGATCCCTTCTAAAGTAGAACCAATCTCAATTCTCAAAAGATACTGCTCCTTTTTATCTCTCCCTCTCTTCATTCTCTTCTTCTTCATGGGACGAAAGTATTCAAACACTTCCAACTTGTTCCATAACTTTCCCTTCTTTTTTCTTAACCATGTGTTTTTGGTAATTCATTTCTTTCTTCTTTTTCACAAATAAACTTGGATTGTTCGTCTCTCTGTTTTTGCGTTGTACTCGTTTGGGTTGATCGTTTTGAGTCTTCCGGCTGCACGTTGTTTATGTAGGTGCTTTGTTTGTTATGGTGTCTTGATCTCGGACTGTGGGATCCATCTTGTTGTTGTATAATAATATTGTCTATTAAAAAAAAAAGGCAAGAATTTGAAACCAAGAAATATAATGAAAAGCAAAAGATGTTTAAGTTGTGACTAGTTTTAAATACATGTTTGGTAGCTAATGTTAGGGAAAAATATATTTCACTTCTATCGCATACCTAAGTAGAAAAATAATTTAAAGCTTTTGAAAGAAAGCAATAAAAGTAGGAACACTAGAATTAACGTGGAAAAACTCTAAATCGGAAAAAAGACCACGAACGAGAAAAGTTTTACTATGTAAAAAGTTATTACAATCATAGGGAATAATTCTCTCTTCCGATCCCAATTACAATAACACTCTCTCAAAACTTTTGACAACTCACATGCTCTTTGCACTCTTATACTAGAGAATACAAAAGATAAGTTAACTAGAATTAGCACACTCAAACATAAGGTGTTTCTAATTGAGACAATTTAAAACCAAAGTTATAGGCTCCTTTTATAGTACTTGGATTCTATCACTTGAACTTTTTCAATGTGAGCAATTGTACTTCTAATATTTTGTCAAAACCCAAATAGTTCATTAGAATTTGTTTCTACATAAAAGATCTAAAAAAAGGTCCATATTACATTAATGTCTTGAACATTTTATTTTCTACAAAAAAAAAAAAAAAAAAAAAAAAAAAAACCTATGTCTTCCTACTTTCACTAATATCAGTAGCTATTTACAATTTAGCCCTCACCTGTTATATATATATATATATATTATTCTCTCTCCCTCATGCATCTATTCTCTTCCCCATGCTTCAAGGTCATTTCTTCCTCCTCCCTCTCTTTTCTTCTTCTCCCTCTCTCTTTTTTCTCCTTCCAGTGGTATGAGTTACAAGCTAGAGATGGATGGCATGGGGCATTTCGACGATGGGGCAAGCACGAGATGGCAAGAACGGTGATGGCGGACTCCAAGTGGACAAACAAAAATGACGAATTCGGAGCAAATGGATGGCGACAGCAAGCTCAAAATAAATGAATGGCAACGGCGGACTTGGAAAAGATGAACGACTGACCCGATTCAACTTTTAGTTTTATTTTTTTTCCTATTTTTCATATATATTGTGATATATATGTACTTTTTTTTAGCTTCTGTAGGAAATTTGATATATATTGTGGTATATATATTCGTTTATCTGATATAAATGAGAGTATTTTTTTATTTAGATTTCATGTATTATGATATATATAATATGGTGTAAATGAAAATTATGAAGATTTATATACTGTGCTATATTTCGTATATCGGTTTGTACTGTAATTTATGTCAAACATTGAGTCAATCTCTAATTTATGAACTATAGTATATTTCATATATTAGTTAGAATATTTTCAAATACCTAACAAAATATTCTAAGGTATATTTAAAAAACCCTTTAATCCATAAAAAATGTTCTAAGGTATATTTAAAAAAACCTTTAATCCATCAAGAAAGCCAATAGGTTGATACCTATAACCAACATAAATAGAAAATAAAATTTCATAAAATACATTTTTTTTCCAAATTAGAAAATGGAAAAAAAATAAAATAAATGTATTTTCTCTTCCAATTGATAAATGAGAAAAATTATACTAAATGCATTTTCTCTTTCTATAATAAATGTATTTTCTCTCCTTATCATTAAAGTAGCTTCGAAAATAGGAAAAAATATATAAAAGTCGGATATAAATAAATGAAAAATGTATAATGGTCCAAAATTAACCCTAAAAGTCATATTTGAAAAAAAATTCCAAATTTTAAGATATTAACCCCTTATAATTTTAAATATTTTTTGGGCCATGATCCATGTGAAATCTACCAACTTAGGGCATCATTTGGTTAAAGTGTCCTCCCTCATAAGAGATCAAATGTTTGGATTGCTTCACTTTCAACGCAAAAAAAAAAAAAAAAATACATATTGAATTTTTCTTCGAGTAAAACCTAAATAAGCATAGTCAAAATTTATCGTAGTTTGAAAAATGTTGGAGGTGGGAATGAAAGGCCCGAACAAGACCTCAAAGAACTCTACAAAAAAGAGGCAATTGGTCAGTCAGTCGAATTACGAACTAGACTGAGGGGAGCCTTGCCTCAGCCTCTGAACCTGAGGCCAACCTGGTTCATAGAGCCTTCTTCCTGTAGGCCCCTGATTCCTTCCTCCTCGCTGGTTAGCCTAACTCCATTTTCTTGAGTCTAATCTCGAAGAGAATTAGAGAAAACCCTAGATTTAACCCCTCTATGCATAAAGTATTAGGTAAGTTCATCTTTCATCCCTTAAAGTTTCTATGAAAATATTGTTTTGGAGACGAAACCTTTTAGGGGTGTTAAAAAAAAACCGATCAACCCAACCCAATCCATGCGGTTTGAGTTGGGTTATCAACTCATTTGGGTTTGATTGGGTTCAAATAAATGAAATTTTTGTGAATTTTTGTGAGTTGAGTTGTTCATGGATTCACCTAAAATGATCCAAACCATCTGAACTTATTATTGACTTTACAATGTATATTTTTTACTTATGATATAATCATATATACATATATTTATTTAAGTTTTATCAATTTTTTTGGGATAATTTATTCTCCAACAACTCCTAAAAATAGTTTTTTAGCACTTTAGAAAGAAAATATTCATTATATAAATTGAAATTGAATTGTTAATCTTAATTCAATATATGAAAATAATTAAATCAAATTTTTACATATTAATAATTTACTTTCTTTTAGAACAAAAATAACCCGATCAACCCGAACCAACCCAACCCAACCCAAATGTTTCATGGTTGGGTTGGGTTCCTCTTGTAAGAAAGGGTTATTTGGGTTGAAGAAATTAACCCGAACAATTGGGTTGGATCTAAAAAGTCCTTCAACTCAACCCAAGAACACCCTAAGACCATAGGTTTACCTGATTTAAATCTCCACACACTATTTTCATATATGAACTAGCCAAACTGAATTTCACTAAAACATATAATTTAATGCAAAGAAAGTTGAAATCTATATGAGGTACAAAGGAGAGATCTTATTGTCTTGAACTAGAAACTAAGACAATAAAAATTTTAGCTAAAAATAATTGTTAAGAAATAAATATTCCAAATTATGATGTTATATGTTTAATTTGTTTGTCTTTTAATATTTGACTTTCAATATATGAGTGTATCATAATATTTTAAATTATGTTTATTTAAAGTGGCCTGGAGGGATACAAAACAAAATATGAAAATTTTCTCACCTAAAAATTTGCACATACACCAGTTCGAAGAAACTAAAACATAGAGAGAAGAGTTAGCAAAGAATTATATATATTTCCAAATATACAACTTGGAATATTTCATGAAACCAACAAAAACCTCCTTCTACTTGCAAGATACTTTCACAGTTTAGATTCTGAAAAGGAAAGAAAAAAGAAAAGATCCTCTTTGAACGATCAATCCTTTTCAAATTCAGTGTATAGCAGCCTTTTCTTTTTCTACATCATCATCATCCCCTATATATATAAACCAAAAACACACTTCTTTTATTGAAAAACCAAAATTTACTCTTATTAAAGCCCTTCCACACATCTCTAAATAGGAGTAGTGTGAGAGACTTTCAAAGTAGAACACTTTTGAAGGGCAACAGAGGAAAAAAGAGGGTTTTTAAGTTAGTGAATGGAAAAGGTGAGGAGATTAGCAGCTGAAAATGAAGTGCTGATAATAAGCAAGAGTTCTTGCTGCCTTTGTTATGCAGTGAGTGTTCTTCTAAGGGATCTTGGAGTTAGTCCCATGGTGTATGAGCTTGACCAAGACCCTGAAGGAAGAGACATGGAGAAGGCCCTTGTAAGGCTGCAGGTCTGCAACACGCCGCCCGTTCCTGCCGTCTTCATTGCCGGAGAACTCGTCGGGTCAACCAATGAAGTTATGTCTCTTCACCTAAGTGGAGATCTCAATCGAATGTTGAAGCCATACAAGGTGGTTCAAGAGAACTAAGATGATATCATATATGTCGTCTCCTCAATCAACAACCTCATATTTGCCAAAAGTTAGAAGCTTTTTATGTTATGTACTGTAATGTTTGGGTACGTAATGAATAAAACAACTGTATATCAACAAGGTCTGAAAGTTGATATGGGCTTTTATAGCATAGAACTTTTCTTTCTTTTTCTTTTTCTATATTTTTAATATCCTTCCTAGTCTAATTTCTAGATTTTTTTTTTTTTTTTTTGTTGAAAACTTGAAATATTGTCATATCCTTGTAGAATATTAAATTATTATCGTTGCTATTTATTGTTAACCTAATGTTGTTTCAAAGGAACTACCTACATATTCCCTTTACTATGTGAACTCTCCACAACAATAATAAGTTCAATTGGAAACTATGGACTAAGTTAACTCTCCCATGGCCTTTCGATCAAACTCTATCGTCTATCTAAGTTGCCACATTCTTACCTCAAATAAACATTTAGAGAAAAGGGTGAGTGTTGATGCCAAAATTGGGCCAGGTAAAGTGGTTTGATCTCCAAGTGGTAACAATGGTAAATTTGAATTTTTTGAGAAGAAATTTGATAGATGTCAAAAAGTACAAAATTTCACTATATATAGTTACTCTCTTCCTTAGAAAAAGAAGAGTTCCAAATGATATTTTGACCCCAAAATGGCCTAAAAAGAGCAAAATGAGTGAACATGTGCTCTTGAACCACTATAAGTTAGTTTTAACTGTTTTGGACCGATTTTATAATCTTTTATAGTGGTTTTAACTGTTTTTGCAGAAATCAAGGAATGATTCACCTGCATCGAAAACCTTAAATTTTTAGATCATGCCCAGTCATTTGTGTTCGTTAGAAAGAGGTTGAATCCGATCTAGAGAGCCTTTGAGTGTGAGATTTTGCCTCAAGGAGTCTTGTTACTATTTATTTTCCAGCATTTGTTTAGTTCTTTCATTGTACTTTTCATTTCTTTATTTTCTACTCTTTGAAAGTTGACATTGTAACTCATGGCTTTTAAATTAATGAAATTTATTCATTCTTTTCTAATTATAAGCTAAATTTCTAAGAGATTCAGTCATATGGATACCCTAACACTTATGGCTTGAGCAAATGTTAATTCATCATGTTACCTTGACCTTTATATTTTCTCTGTTGAGTTTATTGATATCTTTTCAAGTTAAAGTGACCATATACATGTTTGTGGAATATTACACTGAGAAGGTTAAGATAAAATAGATTTTACAAAGGAATATGGAATTAAAGCCTAGACATAGGTTGTCATGTAACCTTAGAGATAAGGTACATCATAGGACTTAGAAATTTCTTGACATAATCTAAGATTTAGCTAATCGTAGAAATACAGAATTAGCTACATAGGCTCCTAAAAGTACTTGTGAACAAGGCTAAATAGGAGAAGTTTTTTGTCCAATGTTCGTCACTATCGATGTGATGGTCACATAGCTCAAGACATAAAGCTCGTTGGTTGAAACTTGAATGTAAATTTCTACTTTTATCTATTGTTTATTTTAATATTATGTGCAATACCAAATCTCTTCTATTATCACTAAGCTACCATCAATTTTCATTATTAGTATTGTTTTAAGAGAAATTGAATTACATTTAGCCTCATGGGATAAGATACTTGGAATACCACTAAATTTATTCTTACTTGATCATAGTGTATGCTTGAACTAGACCAATTTAAATTACATTTTTACTGTTCATATACATTTGTTCTATCAAGTTTGTTGTGTCATTGTCGGGGACCAGCTGAAAAAAAAATAATTTTTTTTTTATAGTGCTACTCAATGCGACTGCATTGACTCTATATCAAAGAAAAATCTAACTTTGCAAGGGATAGTTGGCACATGAGAAGAAGGTAGTGCCTATTTTAACCGGATCCTGAGAAAGAAAGGATCTTTTATTGTAACAAGCAAGTACCTAAATGAAAGTGTTTGGAGCAAAAAGAGTTGAGCGCATAGGAACATTTAGAAGAAGTTGCTTTTGTTCAGCAAAATCCAATGGATCACCCTAAAGTCAATCCTTCTATTCTTCCCATATAAATGGAGTGCAGCAGAATGGCAACTAGCGCCAACCACCACAACCAATTGCAAAACCCCAAAATCCTATCTTCATAGTAGAATATAGAGATAGAGCGATAAGAGAATATGCAGCCATCATGTTCCAAACTTTGGATATTGGAATTCTTGACCCAACCTATAGAGGTACCTATACATTCGAGATAGAGCTTCTCATAGTTTTGGATGTTGAACACATTTGGACAGTTCGTAGGATTACTGCATCAAGTATCCCATAAATATCTTAAACAATTCTTGTGCAATTGATGCTCTTTTAAGGTGAATAGAGTTCCTGAAGATACTTTAAGACTAAAATTATTTTCCTACTTTGTGCAGGGAGATGTTCATTTCCACTCACCTTAATTACATTATGTGAATAAGGTCTGATTCAATGGACTTGGCCTTAGCTGAGGTCGAGGCCAATCAGCCTAATTTGGCTTTGGGCCAAGCTGACTCTCCTCTCTAGACCCATATAAGTTTGTATCATGTACAAACCAAGTTGGTTTGGCTTTGGGCCAAGTTAGTCCTTTTCCTTAGGTCCATTTAATCCTCTAGGCACAGTAGGTTGACCGTTTATTGTCATCTTCTTGGTCCAGTAGCTTCTTCTTCTTCTATATGTCGATTTTACCTTTTAACCCAAAATCACCCATAACATTAGGCCTCACTTCCAAGTTGGGGTTCATGATTTAACTATGTTTCATGGGTTTAGTGTAACACCCGAACCCTCACAGGATTCTTTAAGTTGAGAGATGAACTTGGAATTGAAGCCTTGGAAGGAAATATTGGCTAAGTATCTAAACTATGCCTTGGAGGAAGTAAAAATACTTCGAAAAATTTCTAAGTGTTGGAGAATAGTAGATTGGAGTTAAAATTTGGCTAACTATTCAAACCGTTGGGGTTGATTCCCTAAATCTCGTAGGGTTCTATAGTTTGTAAACATTGTTGAACAATTCATTGTCTATAAAATATATGATATTTTAGTTGCATTAACCACAAACCAATAAACTAACATCCAAGGTTATCTTTGTAACTTAAACATGTATGTAGAGACATACGGCTGGATCATGTTTAAATGATAACCTAAATGGTCTGTAGTAGATGGATAAGGTTGGGTACCTTATCTTGGTGACACTACGAGTATAGCCCACTTTGTAGGTTTTACAATTGTTGTAAAGTGCTACAAATGATCTGATCTGATCATTCATGTACATGCAAATGGGAATATTCTATACAAAGGAGTTTGTATAAGACCAGATCACGAAATGTTTAGTTTCATTATATAACATTGTTCATAATATAGACTTACATTTCACCAAGATGACCATAGGTAACATGACCTGAATCCTGAGTGAGTTGTGAACTCCTGCCTATGAGGGCGGTCCTTTGATTTGTATGGGTGAGAGTGGCCAGATCACCGACTCAACAAGCCTACCATTTTGGGATTCGTCTAATAAAGGAGCTGGGAACATAACTACACAAGATGAAATTCACTCCTTCCCCAAAGTAGGGGTAAGTAGATAAATTGCTCCCTTAAGGGCTGATTCCGGGTCTTGAACAATGTGACGCCACACTCTCTCCTGGCCTGAGAGGGATTTAGTTATAGTTGGACTATGATCTATTATTCATTAGAGGAATCAGTGGTACTTAAGGAGTTAGATGTAACTACAAGGGCAAAATGGTAATTTGGCCCAACTGTACTTACGAGCAATTTGTGAAGGATCATTGTATTGTTGATTGATTATACCCAATGAACGCAGAAATATATTTGTAGTGCAAAGAGTGTAACTGTCGGTCTTTAGTGGAGTGCCCAACAGTTAGTGTATAGTGAATATTAAAAAGTTTAATTAATTATTCATGCACCGTTGGAGCTTCAAGCTACAGGTCCATGAGGTCCCCTTGGTAGCTCAATAAGATTAGTTAAGAATTAGTTTTTGGATTAATTTGAATTGTTCAAATTAGTAAAGGGATTTAATTATATATGATATAGTTAAGTTGTTTCAATTATAGGTGATATAATTGTCATAATGTATATGATATATTATAACTTAATGGGAGGAAATAAATATTTGAATGAGATTCAAATATAGTTTCTATGAATTGAATTCATAGTTGTTAAATTTAATATAAATATGATTTATATTAAATGTCATATAAAAGAGAAAAGAAACTATAGTTTATATTTTATGTGATACAATATTAAAACTATAGGTTATATGTTATATTTGATATAACATATAATTTAATATAAATATAATATGATAAGTTAGTTATCATATTTATATTTATATTAATTATTATTTTAATAATAAGGGAAGGAGTTACAACTCTCTTCCCCTTCTTTTCTCTCCACCCACATAAATGGGTAGTGGTTATTTTTGGCAAGTAGAAAAGAAAAGGTTTCTTCTTCTTCTTGCAAGTGTGGTTAATTGATTTTGAGACAGTGGAAAAAATAACAAAAGAGTTCTGTGTGTTTAAGTTTTTGAGAGTTCTCAATCTTTCCTTCTCTACATTAAGTTTTCCCTTAAAACCAAAATAGCCAAAGCCCACCACTTCTGGATTCTCACCTTGAGAATACTGAGGAAACATTCGTGGTAATGTTCATTCTTGTTCGAGGTTTTTCTTGGAGAAAGTCTTCAAGAGGTTCTTGGTGTTGTTCAAGGGAAATTTGTGAAGAAAGGTCTTCATAGGTGAGGCTTTTGAAACCTTTTTCTTTAGCATGTTGTAATCTATAATTAAATGCATATCTTGTTCTTTCTTTACTGTGAAATTTATATTCAATGAAAAATGGAATTTGGTCGATTCGCTTCCGCTCAAGATTCTCTCCCATTAGAGTTCCTTCAATTGGTATCAAAGCCAGTTATAGGTTTCTGATTGCAAATTCCATTCTTTTATTGAATCATTTTTACAATATTGGTGGGTTTTATAATATGCATTCTGTTTATGCGATGAATGGTTGTGGATTTAATTTGTTGATGGATGTTTCGGTATAGAACTCTCTGTTTAAGGCTTTCTTTAATTTACAAATTTGGTTTGTAAAGGCCCCTGTGTTTTTGGGCATTAATCTTGCAATCGAGTTTGTATTTGGTAACTTTGAGTCACTCATACTGTTCTTGGGATGCTTCAAAGAAGGGTTGCAGAGCACAGTTTCGATGGAGAAGTTGAAGCAGATATTCGAAATCGTGTAGCTACAGCTACACGATCGCGTAGCTCTTGCTATGTGATCATGTAGCATTTGCTAAACGATCATGTAGTTAATGCTACGCGATCACGTAGAGTTTGCGACACGATCGTGTAGCATTTGCTACAAGATCACATAGAAGCTCATCACATGGTTGCTTGCTACGCAATCGCACAGTCTTTCATGCTCATCACATAGTTGCTTGCTTTGCATTAGTGCAATCTTACATACAAGATTGCATAGAGCTCATCGCATAGTTGTTTACTACACGATCAGCTGCAAGGTGGTTCTTTGAAGGGTAGTTCGGTTCGAGTGGTTCAAGGCTCGGTTCACCTGTTTTAAACCAATTGACTCAAATTTTGTAATAATTAGCCTTTTTACATTTTTTTTGAGGTCCTATCCCGGTCCATCAACTGTTATAATAAATATACATGTGATGTATGTTTTATATTATATGTCATAATATATGTCATATAGTTTTAAAACCCACCATAGGTTATGCATTTATATTCATGCATCATTTTATGTTATAAGTGTTATAATATATGAATATGCATGATTTAAATTACACAAAGCACGCTCAAGCATCATATAGTATAAATGTTATAGTATATGTATGCATACATTATAGCATATCCATGCATCATTTATATTATAATTGTTATCATATATGGTTGAATGGATGTATGGAATGTATGCTGCTATAAATCATTACTTAGTTATATAATTGTTATATATTAGTAATGAATAAATATTGCATGAAGCATGGCATTACCTTAGGTTAATTTATAAATATTATAATTAACTATAGTATGTCAAGCATGCAATGGTTGTTTTTAATTGTTTAATTTATTTACAATTGTTATAACTAAATGAAATTAGAATTAAAATCAATAATAAAGAGTTGCATGCAAATCTTAGGCTATAATCATTTTTTAAAAATTGTTTTAAAATATGATTGAGATAGACCTAAGATCACATTTCTAATGAGATTATAAATCTAAGTTTAATATTTTAAATCGGTTTAATACGATTAAATTGATTCTTAATAAAAGATTAAATATGTAACAAATGTATCTATAAGGGACCTTTTGACTAAGGCGGGTTCTGGCTAGGCTGGGGTACTTAAATCGATGGAAACATCGCACCCCTACCTGGAAACCTACCTGGAAAGGTGAATTAGATAGATTTATTACATGCATGCAAATTTGATTAAAGTCTATTAAAAAGTTTAATGAGACATCAATCAAAATTGTTTAATAATCAAAGACGAGAGTTATTTTTTAGCAAATTAAACAAACACTTAGATAAAATCAGTAGTTGGATATTTTCTAAGTTAATTAACCCTAGGTAGAACACTCAGTGGGAGGAAAATGGGTATATGATACTTCATTTTAGCCTCTACACGTTTCTTCCTAAAAGCTCACACCATGAGATCTACTCTCAGTCTCGAGGCACCATGGTTGTCCCCTTATGGGTGGCATTTAGGTAGGTCAATAAAAAGGTGAATGGAGTGAGTGTTTATAGTAAGTAGGAGCAGGACGTGTGACAACACATCCCTCTAACTCTCTCATTAGGTCAAATAAAATTTCATGCATCGTCTCGAGGCATCGTGGGTGTCCCCCTAAAGGATGTATTGCATGACGCTTTATTTGATCTCTAGAAATGGATAGGGTTGCTTTAGTTTCATGTCCCAATCAGTTTTTCCCTACGGTTGACTCATTGTGCCGGGACTCTAGAACCTAAAATGAGGGGTTACACTTATACATAATTGTTAAGGACCGAAAAATGGTGGCGGTTAGTTATAATGACAAGGTGTTGTTTCTGTATAATGGTTGAGAATGTCTCATTTCAATGATAGAGCACTTGATCACCCTACGGTGACTTTTGTCTGCCTCACTGAAACATCATTGCAAAATAGATGTCAGTTAGGGTACACTAGACTATTTTGCTAAAAATTAAATGGTTTTCTTAAAGTAGTTTAATGCAAGTAGACTAAAATAGTTTGTTCTTTTTTTAGCAATTTCATTAAAATGGCTACCGCAACTTTAAGTTTATTTGTAGTCGATAAATTAATAGGAGAAAATTACGCTAGTTGGAAAAACACAATCAATACTATCCTGATCATCGATGATCTTCGATTTGTCCTGATGAAGGATTGTCCTCCCATTCCATCTGCCAATGCTCCTCGAAATGTTCGGGAAGCATATAAGCGTTGGACAAGGGCAAACGAAAAGGCGCGAGCGTATATCTTAGCAAGCCTTAATGAATTCTTGGCCAAGAAGCATGAGCTCATACTCATAGCACATGAGATCATAGAGTCCCTGAGGGGAATGTTCGGACAACCATCTACACAGCTTAGGCATGACGCTATCAAATACATCTTCAGTGTCCGTATGCAAGAAGGGGCATCTGTTCAAGAACATGTTCTCAACATGATGATCCACTTCAACGTGGCGGAGATGAACAGGTCAAGTATTGATGAAGCCAACCAGGTTAGCATAATACTAGAATCTTTACCTAAAAGTTTCCTGCATTTCCATAGCAATGCTATTTTGAACAGAATTGACTACAACCTGACCACTTTGCTCAATGAGCTACAGACCTTATAATCCTTGTTGAAAAACAAGGAGAAGAAGGGTGAAGCAATGTTGCTTCATCTTCCAAAAAGTTCCATAAACATTCGACCTCTGGAACTAAGTCTATACCTTCTTCCTCTGATACCAAAAATGGAAGAAGAAGAAAGGTGGAAAGGAGAAGGCTAACCCATTAAGGCTGACAAAGGAAAATGTTTCCATTGCAACGAAGATGGACATTGGAAGAGAAACTGTCCCAAGTATTTGGCAAAAAAGAAGAAAGCCAAATAAGGTAAATATGATTTGCTTGTATTGGAAACCTGTTTAGTGAAGAATGATTATTCTACCTGGATTACTAACTCTAGGGCCACTAACCATGTTTGTTCTTCATTTCAGGGAATTAGTTCCTAGCGGTACCTAGATACTGGTGAGATGACGATACAAGTTAGAATCGGGCACGTGTCTTAGCTGTGGTAGTGGGAGGTCTCCGGTTGACTTTACAGAACATATTTCTTGTTTTAAAAAATGTATTTGTAGTTCTTGAATTAAAAAGGAACTTAGTTTCTTTAAAGTGTTTATTAGAAAAATTTTATAATATCAATTTTCTTGCTAATAAAGTGTTTATTACTAAGAATGGTATTGATATTTGTTCTGCAAAACTGGAAAATAATTTGTATGTGCTAAAACCATTAGTAACAAACGCCCTCTATAACACTAAGTTGTTTAAAACTGTTGTAACTCAACATAAAAGACTTCCCCTAAAGAAAATACTCAACTTTGGCATCTAAGATTATGACACATCAATCTCAATAGAATTGAGAGGTTGGTGAAGAATGGACTTCTGAGCGAGTTAGAAGAAAATTCTTTACTTGTGTGTGAGTCATGCCTTGAAGGTAAGATGACTAAGACCTTTTACTAGAAAAGATCACAGGGCCAAAGAACCTCTAAAGATAGTACATTCAAACCTTTATGGTCTGATGAATGTAAAAGCTAGGGGAGGTTATGAACATTTCATCACTTTTACTGATGATTATTCAAGATATAGGTACATTTATTTAATACGACATAAGTCTGAATCTTTTGAAAAGTTCAAAGAGTTCCAGGCTAAAGTTGAAAATGCATTAAATAGAACGAATAAAACATTTTGATCTAATCGAGATGGAGAGTTTATGGATTTAACATTCCAGAACTATATGATAGATCATGGAATAGTACCCAACTCTCAGCACCTAGTACACCTCAACAAAATGGTGTATCAAAAATCAAACCCTGTTGGACATGGTTCGTGAAGGAACTCTAAAAATAGAGAACCAATAAGCAGAAGCGGATCGTTCCAAACTCTATTGTGAAAGAATATAAACATTTACAATCAAACAGAAATGATTACACATAAAGATAAATTATAGTATGCTTCTTAATAAACATATAAGGGATCGAGTAAACAATACTATTGAAGAACCCTTTCTTCACGTGTTTCCTTCGATCGTTCAGCAACTCAGCAAATAAGTATGAATGCAATGAGCCTCTGGAAAATCCTCGATCACTAGCGAGTACAACTCAATCCTTGATCCTCGAACAGAACTCGACACCACCACAAGGTTACTTTGGTGTTCTTAGTATGAGAATTCAGGAATTGTGGGCTTTGTATGAATTTGGATAGAGGGATGGAGGAAGTAGACGATCGAGTAAATGATTGAGTAGACAATCGAGTATGCGATGAACAATCGTATAAAGGAAGAAGTCTATCATATAGACTTGATACTCGATTGTGTAGTAAAAGCACTATCGTATAGTGAACTCGACACTCTATCATTTTTTCTCTCAAAAGTAATCTAATTACTTGTTTCGTGTAGCATGTGGAATGAATAATGAAAAACCAGTTTCTTCTTTATCCCACAATTGCCATAAACTGTTTAAAACCACCCATTAAGGTTGGTTATCAGAGAAAAAGAAAATTAATTATCTCATAATTAATAAATTATAAATAAATACAATAACTAACTTATCATATTATATTTATAACTTATAGTTTTAATATTGCACCATATAAACTATAGTTCTTTTTCTCCTTTATAACATTTAATATAAATTACATTTATATTAATTCCTCCAATCAAATAACAATGTGTAAAATACATTAAATCAATTATATCATATATAATTGGACAAATTTAATTATATCATATATAATCAAATTCCCTCTTGTTAACTTGAACATTTCAAACTAACTCAAAAACTGATTCTCAACTTGAATCCATTTAGCTACTAAGAGAACCTTATGAACATGTAGCTTGAAGCTCCAACAATACGTGAATAACTAATTAAACTCTTTAATCACGATATCCACCATTCATTAACTGCCATGCATTCCACTAAAGATCTACAGTTGCACTCTTCGCACTACAGATAGATTTTTGTGTCCATTAGATATAACCAAACAACAGTATGATGACTCTTCACAAATCGCTCGTAAGTACAGCTGGGCCAATTTACCGTTTTGCCTCTGTAGTTACATCTAACTCTTTAAGTACCACTGATTCCTCTAATGAATAATAGATCATAGTCCCACTATGACTAAACCCTTCTCGTGCCAAGAAAAGGTATGGCGCCACATTGTTCAAGCCTCGGAATCATCCCTTAAGAGAGCAATTTATGTACTTACCCCTGCTTTGGGGAAGGTGTGAATTCCATCTTATGTAGTTTCGTTTCCAGCTCCCCAATCAGACGAATCTCCAAAGTGGTAGGTTTGAGTCACCGATCTGGCCATTCTCACCCATGCAAATCAAAGGACCGCCCTCACAGACAGGAGTTCACAACTCACTCAGGATTAAGGTCATGTTACCTATGGTTATCCTAGTGAAATGAAAGTCTCAATTATGAACGGCGTTATATAACGAGACTAAACATTTTGTGGTTCGGCTTATACAAACTCCTTTGTATAAAGTATCCCACTCGTATGTCTAATACACGAATGATCAGGATTATATCATTTGTAGAACTTTACAATATTTGTAACATCTACAAAGAGGGCCACACTCGTAGTCTCACTAGGATAAGGTATCCCTCCTTTATCCATATATTACAGACTATTTAGGTTATCACTTAAAGCACGATCCACTTGTATGTCTCCACATACATGTTTAAGGTACAACGATAACCATGGATCTTAGTTTATTGTTTGTGGTTAATGCAACTAAAACATCTCATATTTCATAGACTGAAGTGAATAAAATATCTCATATTATAAATCACAAAATGTTTGTTCATACATGTGTTTACAAACTACAGAACCCTACGAGATTTAGGGCATCAACCCTAACAATTTGATTTATGATGAGTTACACTTCCTTACCTGACTTGTTTTGGGGTTATGTAGTAGAGACTGCAGCGTACATCCTAAACTATGTTCCTTCCAAGAGTGTTGCAACAATACCTTTGGAGTTATGGAATGGTCGTAAAGCTAGTTTACGTCATTTCAGAATCTGGGGTTTCCCAGCACATGTGTTTAAAGCTAATCCTAAGAAATTGGAACTACGTTCAAGGTTGTGCCTATTTATAAGCTACCCCAAAGGAATGAGAGGTGGTTAGTTCTTTAATCATAAAGAAAATAAAGTATTTGTATTGAAAAATGCTACTTTTCTTGAAGGAGACCACATAAGGGAGCATAGGTTCAGAAGTAAGATTGTGTTGAATGAGATTTCCAAAGAAACTATTGAATCTTCAACAAGAGTTGTTGAAGAACCTAGTACCTCAACAAGAGTTGTTGAAGTAGGTTCATCTAGTAGGTCAAATCCACCTCAAGTGTTGAGAGAACCTCTACGTAGTGGGTGAAGGAACTCTTATTCAAGAGTACCTATGAGCCAAAGCGGATCTTTCCAATTCATTGTGATAGAATTACCGCAAATACATTCAAACATACTTTCATAATGCTAAAGAGATCAAGAAATCATACCAAATGAAGATTTCTTCTTCACAACGAGTCTAAAGCCCAACCGTCTACCTCAAACAATCACCACTCGGACAGAAGGAAACGGAGAAGACAACACCATTCAAAGCCTTCAGTATTCTTGGAGTGAGAATCCAAAGTGTAGGCTTTGTTCGGATTTGGTAGAGGGAAGGAGGAAGAGAGACCATACATAACGATCAAGCAAGTGGGAGATGCGGTCGTCTATCGCATAGACAATATGCTTGATCGTTTAGATGAAGTATACGATTGGGTAGTAAAAGTAAGCGATGATCTAAACAATCGTGTAGGAAAAGGTAAACGATCGTGTAAGAAAAGGGTGAGCGATCGTCTAAACAATCGCTAGGAAAAACTAAGCAATCGTCTATACAATCGTTTAGTAAATATCAAGAGCTAAACGATCGCTTAGGAAAAAGGTAAACGGATAATAGCATGTATCAGTATAATCAGTATGCGATCGCTTAGCAATATCATATATGTAAGCGATCGTGTAGTCACTATCATATAGGTACTGATTTTCTAAACGATGACACTATCTTTTTCACAATATCTACGCACTCGAAGATCAATACACCATCTGCTATTTATAATTCACTCATCCGTTATTAGAACGAAGAGGTGTCTTCCCATTTCCTTTATAATCGTCCAATGAATGTGATCTTATCACATTCATAACTTATAAATTAATATCATATATTAATTATAATATTTTTCCTCTACTAGATATAAATCATATTTATATCCAATTTCCTCTAAATTAATGTATCTCATACATAAAGTTAACTATATCATATTTAATCAACTCGCTCAATTATATCATTTATAATCGAACTCCTTCTTGTCAATTTGAACATTTCAAATTGACCCAAAAACTGACTCTCAACTTGTATCCAAGCTACCAAGGGGACCTTATGGACCTATGGCTCGAAGCTCCAACGATACGTGAATAGCTGACTAAACTCTTTAGTCACGAAATCTACCATCTGTTAACTGCCAGGCATTCTACTAAAGACCGACAGTTGAACTCTTCTTGCATGATATATTTCTATGTCCATTGGATATAACCAATCATCAGTACGATGATCCTTCACAGATGCTCGTAATTACAGCAGGCCAATTTACCGCTTTGACCCTGTAATTACATCTTCCTCCTTAAGTACCACTGATCCCTCTTAATGAACAATACAACATAATCCTACTATGTGTGGACACCTCTCGAGCCATGAGAAGATGCATGCACCACATCATTCAAGCCCTAGAATCAGCCCTTTAGGGAGCTACTATCTATCTACTTACCCCTACCTCGGAGAAGGAGTGAATTCCATCTTGTGTAGCTGAGTTCCTGATAACGGGTAGAAATGCACGTTATTACAATACAAACGAGTAAAACAATGAGGGAATGCGATGGTAAAAAATATACAAAATCATGTCCAAAAGCGATAAACTGAGAATATTGTAATCGCATGCGCTCATGCATAAAAATAGCTAATTTACTTATTTTGTGCAGGAAAAATGCGTTGGCGCAAATAAAGTTGCGATCCAAGGATTTAGGCGTCCGCGCGCATTGAAAGATTGCGATCGAAAATCATGCGATCGTATGTGCTCGCGAAATTCGCTCAAGAAGGTGGCCGCATAAAGACGTGCATCAAAGTGAAAGCATAATAAATCATGAATGAGAATGGAAAGCGACTAACGGTCAAATCCGAATTTAGTTGACAAGCCGTTAACGACACACTGGTATATTCAACTTTTTGGTGACCATTAATCAGCGCATCAGACAAAAGATTTAATGACCTCCCATCATTGCAATCATTAGAAAGAAAAGCTTCCTCACCTTGAAGCTCAATAAATATCGAAGGCTACCATTGTTAGAGGAGTTCTACACAGTTCGCCACATATAGAAGATAAATCATATACAAATAGATAGTCATTAGTCTGTAGTTGTTCATATACTTAGAAGGCAGAGGCGAGCGAAGAGAATAAGACACTGAGAGATCAATCCTAGTTAGCTCGAAAGACTGCCAGGAAATGCTGTAAAAAGAGAGAGGGTCGACACTTGCGAAAGCAAGGATATTTTTCTAGACAGAGTAGAGTAAAAAAACAGTGTAAAAGCCACAGGAAGCAAGACATTGCTACCGGGTTCTCATCCCTAATTTCCATTATTTTTTTGTATTCTGATATTTATAAAATGGAATTCTCATCTCAACATCTGTTCAATCTCTTCACATTTTGCATGAGTAGCTAAATTTCCAAATGGGTTGAAAAGTACTTAGCTAGCATGATCTAAGTTCTTCACTTTATGCGATCATCTTGTCTTATGTATGCGTCGCTTACTCTTTAGAGATACTTGAGTGAGTAGTCTAAAGAAAGAACCTAGACTTGAGAAAGTCAGGTTAGAATCTAGGCTTGAGAGAGTCAGATTAGAACCACATAAGCAAGAGATAGAAACTTAGACATAAGTTCTATTTGTTATTATGCTTCGCATGCACCCTAGAAATAGGATATGATAGTATGTCATCACCTTGTGTATGTATTCATCATCGCATAGACAAGAATGGAGGCTTATACATAAGTCCTATCGATATTATCGTATACATCGCATGCATCCTAGAAATAAGAACTATGGCATTTGCATTGAGAGATGACATGTTATTGTGTGTGTGTAGCATGATCACATAACTTGAACGCAATCTTAGGAAGTGTTAGCTAAATCCCTTCTCAACCCGTTCATTGCATACTCATTGTATTCTCGATTTCATCAACTCTTTACTCAAATTCGTCGCATAGGATTTATACTTAAACAAAATACCAACCAACTTATTTGTTATAAGGTTTCCCTCCTATATCCATATACCATAGAAAATTTTGGTTACCACTTTAGACATGATCCACTTGTATGTCACCACATACATGCTTAAGTTACATACAGATAACCAGGGATATTAAGTTTATTGGTTTGTGGCAAAAATCTAAATGTGCAAAGTCAAGTAGTGAAGTAAATATCATTTATACTATACATCACAAGTGTTCATACAAAGTTGTTTACAAACTACTGGACACAAGACTTTAAGGCACAAACCTCAACAATCTCCCACTTGTCCTAAAGCAAAGTGGAGAGTACAAGTAGACAGGCACAAAACAATAAACTAGGGCATAAAACTGCAGTGCAACAAAATCTCCCACGTGCCCTAGTCCAGCCGAGGGCGATCCCGTAGACCCATGCTCTGAATGTGACCCTCAAACACTGTAGCCGTGAGAGCCTTCATAAACAAATCAGCAACGTTTTTCTTCGAGGTGATCTTCGTGCGATCACGTCACCTCGATGCACTATCATGTAGATCGAATTTAACATGGTAACAGGTGAGAAAGTCTTCTCATAGTCGACTCCCTCCACCTGGGTATAACCCTCTACCACAAGCCGAGCCTTGAAGGTTTGCACTTTCTCATCAGCACCCTATTTGCTTTTATAGATCCATTTACAACCTATAGGTCTTACCCCATCAGGATAATCTACAAGATCCCATACTGAGTTGAAGTACATCGACTCCATCTCAAGATTCATGGCTTTGACCCATTCATCTCGGTCAACATCCTCCATTATTTTTTATAGGACAACGGATCCTCAACATCACCGTCTGTCACCATAGCTAAGATTTTCGTGACACCCAAATAGAGATCAGGCGGGTTCGTAGCCCTCCCACTGCGTCGAGGTTCTCTCAACCCTTGAGGTGGAACCGACCTACCAGATGAACTATCATCAACAATTTTGGTTGATGAAGCAGGTCCTTCAACAACTCTTGTTGAAGTTTCAGTAGTTTCTTTGGAAAGTTCACTTAACACGATATACATCACAAGTGTTCGTACAAAGTTGTTTACAAACTACTGGACACAAGACTTTAGGGTACAAACCCCAACAATCTCCCACTTGTCACAAAGCGAAGTGGGGAGTACAAGTAGACAGGCACAAAACAATAAACTAGGGCATAAAAACCCAGTGCAACAAAATCTCCCACCTGCCCTAGTCCAGCTGTGGGGGGTCCCGTAGACCCATGCTATGTATGATGCGTCTTTATGTTATGCGTTTGTACCCATGCGTCGAAGGTCATGCGTTGGAATGGAAAGTATGCGTTAGTCTAATATGCAATGACCATGCATTCCTATCACAAGTTTTCTTGCCTTCTCGCCAAGTATAACAAGAATGCAAGTTTCTCGGGTGATCCAAGGTCGAATACAGGGACTTATAACTCAATAGTGCTTGTGAAGCAATGCATTTGAGGTGATGAATAAAAGTAAAAAGAAGAAGTCAATGGATGACACACTACTACTCCTAACTAAACAGATTGAGCAATGGAAAACTTAGTTTAAGAATTGGTAGATATGCAACAACTGTTAACGCATAGTAATGTTATTTATCTGAAATCGCTCGAGTAATCCCAGCTCGTCACACTAACGCATCGTACACCTCTCGGTGGTCAGCCGCATGACTATATCTCTATAGTGCATGGTTGCGTCGAGCATAAGACCGGGGCTATCTCTAGAAACAATGCATACTTTTCTTTAGTGCGTTCCACCTATTACTTTCTCAAGCAGTTAGATGCGGCTAATTAACTTTTAGACAAGTATTGCAACAGCTCATCGACAAGCATTGCTACAAACCTCACCAAGCAAAGAAGATTAACTCACTATACTCGCATAACGCACACCTCTCAATGGATTGCTATATGCGTCCTATCTCTAGGCTATACGATTGAGTATGCAATTAACTTTGATAAATAAATGATAAAGGTAAACGATGATAAAGATAAAGAGGATGAAGAAGGTGGCATCGAAGGAATCAAGATATGCATTGATTACAAAATGTCTTAATATCTTAAACTAAAGTGTAATACAATACAGAGATTAGAGAAGAAATGAAAGACTCTACGTCAAGGCTCTTGGTGGTACCATGGATGGATGGTGGAGAGGTCTCTCTCGAGTTCTATCTCCAATGAAAGTTGCGGTCGTCACTCAGAATGGGTTATGGAGGTGAAGAATCCTCAAAGAAAATCTCGCTTATGCTCTCATTTGTGATCGCAAACCTCTGCCTTAAGGCAGAAATTCGGATGTCTTGAAATGAAGGTCCAAAGGCTATTTATAGAGTTCAAATGCCGATAGCAATCATGATTGCGTTATGTCTCATTGCTGCCTTTGTCGCGGTATGGGCAATGTCACGTTATCTTATCTTTTTTATACTCCCAAAGTATGCGTTCGAGCTTGATTCAACTGAAATATCAACGCATTCGACCTATCTTGCGTTAATCCCTCTATTTATGGTTATCACTTCGTGGCCGCAATCTCTAAATGATGAACGCATTCGGTTGATTGCCGCAACTTCCATGTGATGGATGCATTTGGTTAATCACCACAATCTCCAAGTGGTGGACGCATGCGATTGATTGCCGCAATATCCATGCGATGGACGTATGCGGTTGATTGCCACGACATCCATGCGATGGACATATGCAATCACCACATGTGTTCGTCGATGCGATAGCTCGACTTCATTGAATGCGATTGTCTTTGCGGTCGTCTGGCTTCAGCGCATGCATTTTATTTTGCATTTACTTGTTTCCAGCGCATGTGTTCGATTCCTGCGATAGCTACAAAAAAAATAGACATTTTGGCACGGAATAACGCATAATATCAGGGTTAGTAAGGATTTAGGTGCTGATCGGAATAACGCATAATACCGCATTTTCTACTTGTTAGCCCTCATAATTCTAAATAAAAGGCTTATAATAACTAGCATTTCTGCCAGTTATCACACGACTTTACTACGTGGACTGTGCTCCCTGATATGATCCTCCTCCAGGAAAGTAGCGTTCGTGGAAACAAACACCTTATTTTCAGACGGATCATAAAAGTAACCTCTTCATGTACCTTTGGGGNCCTCCAGGAAAGTAGCGTTCGTGGAAACAAACACCTTATTTTCAGACGGATCATAAAAGTAACCTCTTCATGTACCTTTGGGGTAGCCTACAAAGAGGCACAACCTCGATCATGATTCCAACTTCTTGGGATTTTCCTCAAGCACATGTGCTGGGCAACCCCATATGTGGAAGTGACGTAAACTAGCTTTATGCCCACTCCACAACTCCATAGGTGTTCTTGCAACACTCTTAGAAGGAACACAGTTGAGAATGTATACCACAGTCTCCACTGCAAAACCCCAAAATGAGTCCGGTAAGGAAGCGTAACTCATCATCGAACGAACCATGTCCAACAAGGTTCTAGAGAAATTCGTTGGCATTTAGATTGAGTTACGGCAGATTTAAACATCTCTATGTTATGAACGGAACTTATGGATAAAGGTCTTAGCACATACAAGTTATTTTCCATTTTAGTTGTATAAATTTCAACATTATCCTTACGAATAAACGCTTTATTCAATTTAAAAGAAATAGTGTAATTGTATTGTAACACACACTTTACAGAAATAAGGTTCCTTTATAGTTCAAGAACTACAAAGACATCTTATAATATAAGAAACCTATTCTGTAAAGTAAACTGGATGTCTCCCACTGCCACAGCTGAGATGACGTGCCCCGTACCTACTCACAACGTCATCTCACGAGCCTCCAACTGTCGCCAGGATCTAATCCCCTTTTTCTGTCTTGGCCTTAGCTTGCCAGCCTTCTTTTCCTCCAGATAACGAGGAAAATTCTTATTCCAGTGTCTGTCCTGGTTACAGTGGAAACATTTTCCTTTTTCAACCGGCAGTGGATGCTTCTTCTGGGCGACAGGTGGCAGGTTAGCAGGCGTATTCCCTTTCCCTTTACCATCCTTCTTCTTCTTCCTCTTTCCAGAGTTAGAAGTTGAAGGTGCAGACTTTGTTCCTAAGGTCGAACCTCGATAGAACCTTTTAGAGGACAAGACAAAATTTGCCTCATCTCCCTTTTTTTTCCTTACTTTTCAGTAAGGATTGGTAAGTCTGCAACTCGTTGAGGAGAGTGCTAAGGGAATATTCCACTTTGTTAAGAATCGTATTACTAACAAAGTAGAGGAAGCTTTCGGGCAATGAATGCAGGATAATGCTAACCTAATTGCCCTCATCGATTTTAGACCCATTCATCTCCGCCACGTTAAAGTGGACCATCATATTCAGCACGTGTTCACGAACAAAGGTGCCTTCCCCCATTTTGAAGCTGAAGATGCATTTCAGAGCCTCATGCTTGAGTTTTCCAGACGACTGTCCAAACATTCCCTACAGAGACTCCATGATCTCACGAGCTGAGACCATGGACTCGTGTTTCTTGGCCAACACGTCATTAAGACTATCCAAAATATAGGCTTGGGCCTTCTCACTTGCCCGTGTCCAATGCTCGTACACTACTCGAACATTTCGAGTAGAGTCTTGAGGTGGAATAGAAGGACCTTATCACATTCATAACTTATAAATTAATATCATATATTAATTATAATATTTTTCCTCTACTAGATATAAATCATATATATATCCAATTTTCTCCAAATTAATGTATCTCATACATAAAGTTAACTATATCATATTTAATCAATTCGCTCAATTATATCATTTATAATCGAACTCCCTCTTGTCAATTTGAACATTTCAAATTGACCCAAAAACCGACTCTCAACTTGTATCCAAGCTATCAAGGGGACCTTATGGACCTATGGCTCAAAGCTCCAACGATACGTGAATAGCTAACTAAACTCTTTAGTCATGAAATCTACCATCTGTTAACTGCCAGGCATTCCACTAAAGATCGACAATTGAACTCTTCTTGCCATAGATATATTTCTATGTCCATTGGATATAACCAATCATCAGTACGATGATCCTTCACAAATGCTCGTAATTACAGCAGGCCAACTTACCGTTTTTCCCCTGTAATTACATCTTCCTCCTTAAGTACCACTAATCCCTCTAATGAACAATACAACATAGTCCTACTATGTGTGAACACCTCTCGGGCCATGAGAAGGTGCATGGCACCACATCGTTCAACCCTGGAATTAGCCCTTCAGGGAGCTATCTATCTACTTACCCCTGCCTCGGGGAAGGAATGAATTCCATCTTATGTAGCTGAGCTCCCAGTTCCAAAATCAGACGAATCCCCAAAATGATTGGTTAGAGTTCACATTCTGGCCACTCGCACCCATGCAAATCAAAGGACCACCCTCAATGGCAGGAGTTCCCAACTCACTCAGGATTGAGGTCATGTTACCTATGGTCATCCTAGTAAAGTGAAGTCTCAGTTATGAACAGTATTATATAACGAGACGTTAACACTTCGTGGTCAAGTCTTATACAAACTCTTTGTATAGGATGCCCCCGCTCGCATGTCCCCTACATGAATGATCAGGATCAGACCATCTGTGACAAGTCACAACACTTGTGACCATTCCACAAAGCGGGTCGTATCCATAATGTTACCACGATAAGGTTTCCCTCTTATATCCATATACCACAAACCATTTTGGTTATCACTCAAGACATGATCCACTTGTATGCCACTACATACATGCTTAAGTTACATACAGATAACCAGGGATATTAAGTTTATTGGTTTATGGTAAAATCTAAATGTGCAAAGTCAAGTAGTGAAGTAAATATCATTTATACTATACATCACAAGTGTTCGTACAAAGTTGTTTACAAACTACCGAACACGAGACTTTAGGGCACAAAGCTCAATAATGGGAGGGTTGCGAACCCGTCTATTCGCTATATGGGTTTAACTGAAATATTGGCTATGGTAGTTAATGGAGAAGTTGAGGATCCATTGTCTTGCAAGATGGCAATGGAGGATATTGACAAAGATGAATGGATCAAAGCGATGGATCTCGAAATGGAGTCTATGTATTTCAATTCCATATGGGATCTTGTAGATCAAACTGATGGGGTTAAATCTATAGATTGTAAATGGATCTATAAGAGGAAACGGAGTGCTGATGGGAAGGTGCAAACCTTTAAGGCTAGACTAGTGGCAAAGGGTTATACCCAGTTTGAGGGAGTTGACTATGAGGAGACTTTCTCGCCTGTTACCATGCTTAAGTCTATCCAAATCCTCTTATCCATTGCCTCATATTATGACTATGAGATTTGGCAAATGGATGTCAAGACTGCTTTTCTGAATGACGATTTAGAGGAGACCATTTACATGGTGCAGCCCGAGGGATTCATAACCCAAGGTAAAGAGCAAAAGGTTTGCAAGCTTAACCGGTCCATTTATGGACTGAAGCAAGCTTCTCGATCTTGGAACATAAGATTTGATATTGCGATCAAATCTTATGGCTATGATCAAAATGTTGATGAGTCTTATGTATACAAGAAGATCATCAATAGTTCAGTAGTTTTTCTAGTGTTATATGTAGTTGATATCCTACTCATTGGGAATGATGTAGATTTACTAACTACAGTTAAGAATTGGCTAGCGACCCAATTCCAAATGAAACATTTAGGAGAAGTTCAGTTCGTTATGGGTATTCAGATCTTTAGAGATCAAAAGAACAAAATGCTAGCTCTATCTCAGGCGTCGTATATTGACAAGATGCTTGTCAAATATTCGATCTAGAACTCCAAGAGGGGCCTATTTCCTTTCAGGCACGAAGTTACATTGTCTAAGGAACAGTATCCTAACACACCTCAAGAGGTTGAGAAGATGAGACAGATCCTCTATGCATCTGTTGTGGGTAGCTTGATGTATGTAATGTTATGTACTAGACCTGACATCTATTATACAGTGGGGATAGTCAGTAGATATCAATCTAATCTAGGATTAGATCACTGAACAGTCGTTAAAAACCTCCTCAAGTATCTACGGAGAACGAGGGACTACATGCTGGTGTAAGGTTCTAAGCATTTCATCCTTATGGGATACACAAACTCTAATTTTCAGACTGATAAGGATTCTTGGAAATCCACATTAGGATCATTGTTCACTCTTAACGGAGGAGCAGTGGTTTGGCGAAGCACCAAACAAGGGTGCATCACTAACTCCACCATGGAGGCTGAGTATGTAGCGGCTTGTGAAGCTGCTAAGGAATCCATTTGGCTCAGGAAATTCTTGACTGATGTGGAGTCCATCACACTTTATAGTGATAATAATGGTGTTGTGGCTAATTCCCGAGAGCCTAGGNATAGTGATAATAATGGTGTTGTGGCTAATTCCCGAGAGCCTAGGAGTCATAAGCGCGACAATTATATAGAGAGGAAGTATCATATCATCCGAGAGATTGTGCATCGAGGGGATGTGATTTTCGTGCACATAGCTTTGGAGCACAACGTTGTTGATCCTTTTACAAAGGCCCTCACGACTACAACATTTGAGGGTCCCCTGCAGAGTATGAGTCTACGGGACAAGCCACGTCTAGACTAAGGTAAGTGGGTGATGTTATACTGGGCACGTGTTATGCCCTAGTTTATTATTTGTGTACTTTATATTTTGATTATATTTTACACCCCACTAGCTTTAGGTTAAGTGAGAGATTGTTGGGACTGATGCCCTAAATCTCGTAAGGTTCTATAGCATGTAAACATTATGGAACAAACTCATTATGATTTAATAAAAATATATGATATTTTATTCATTGTCTATAAAATATATGATATTTTAGTTGCATGAACCACAAACCAATAACCTAACATCCAAGGTTATCTTTGAAACTTAAATATATATGTAGATATTGAAGGAAATCTAAACAAACATCCATGTGAGTGGAAGCAGATCGTTCCAAATCCCATTGAGAATGAACACAAACAATTACAGTCTTACACAGAAACGAACAGATTATGCATAATCGAAAATTACAACATGCTAATTCATAATGAAGGTACAAGCGATAGAGTATGCAAACCTTTGAAGAACTCTTCTTCAAGTATCCCTCGATCGTTCAGCAAATCGTTCAATCAACACGAACTCAAACGTAACGATCAGAACTCAGTCTCAACGAACAGAATAGCCAACAACACGACCGACTGGATGCACCTCGAACCTAATCGAGTCCAACTCGATCCTCGATCGGAATTAAAACACCACCATAATGGTTACCTTGGTATTCTCGGTGTGAGAATCTAGGATTTATGGGCTCTGTATAATTTTGGATTGAGGAAAGCAGGAGGTAGACGATAGAGTAAGTGGGAGATGGAGGTTGTCTATCATATAAACTTTGCTACTCGATCGTGTAGCAACGATTAAGCGAGTAACTATCGTATAGTAAACTCGTAGCTCGATCGTGTATGTTCTTTATGCTATCGCTTAATAAAACCTTTTTTCTTGATAGAATTTTATGAGATTATTCCAAAATGAATCATCAAACCTTATTTTGGAAAACCATTTTCCTTTTATCTCACAGTTACCATAAAACTTCCAATAACCTCCCACTCAATTCGGTTATTAGAGAAAAAGAATAATTAATTATCATATAATTAATATGTTATAAATAAATATAATAACCAACTTATCATATTATATTTACAACCTATAGTTTTAATATTTCATCATATGAAACATATAAACCATAGTTCTTTTTCTATATTATGGTATTTAATATAAATCATCTTTATATTAATTCCTCTAATTAATGTATCTAATACATCATATCAATTATATCACATATGATTGAATTTTCTCTTGTTAATTTGAACACTTCAAACTAACCCAAAATCTTATTCTCAACTTAGACCCATTGAGCTACCAAGAAGACCTCATGGACTTGTAGCTTGAAGCTCCAACGATACGTGAATAACTGATTAAACTCTTTAATCATGAGATCCACCATCCGTTAACTATTGGTCACTCTACTAAAGACCGACACTTGCACTCTTCGCACTACAGATAATTTATGCTTCCATATGACCAATCAACAATGCGATGACCTTTCACAAATTGCTCGTAAGTACAACTGGACCAATTCACCGTTTTGCCCCGTGTAGTTACATCTAAGTCCTTAAGTACTACTGATTCCTCTAATGAACAATAAGTCATAGTCCTACTATGACTAAGTCCTCTCGGGCTAGAAGAGGGTGTAGCCACTATGTTCAAGACCCTGAATCAGCCCTTAATGGAGCAATTTATCTACTTACCCCTGCTTCGGGGAAGGAGTGAATTCCGTCTTGTGTAGCTGAGTTCCCAGCTCTTCAATCAAACGAATCCCCAAAATTTTAGACTTGTTGAGTTGGCAATCTGACCACTCTCACCCATACAAATCAAAGGACCACCTTCATGAGTAGGAGTTCCCAACTCACTTAGGATTAAGGTCATGTCACCTATGGTCATCCTAGTGAAATGTAAGTCTCAATTATCAACAGCGTTATATAAAGAGACTAATCATCTCGTGGTCTGGTCTCATTCAAACTCTTTGTATAGAATACCCTCGCTCGCATGTCTCCACATAAATGGTCAAGATCAGACCATTTGAAGCACTTTACAACACTTGTAACATCTACAAAGCAGGTCGTATCCGTAGTTTCAATAGGATAAGGTATCCCTCATTTATCCATCTACTACAAACCATTTAGGTTATTACTTAAGGCATGATCCACTTGTATATCTCACATACATGTTTAAGTTATATGGAATAACCATGGATCTTAGTTTATTGGATTTGAGTAAATTCTTATAAAATAACATTTATTTTATTAATAACAATATGTGTACAAAATGTTTACAAACTACGAGACCACCAAGAGAATTAGGACAACAATCCCAACAGAGACATACGAGTGGATCATGTTTAAGTGATAACCTAAATGGTCTGTAGTAGATGGATAAGTCTGGGTACCTTATCCTGGTGACACTACGAGTATGGCCCGCTTTGTAAGTGTTACAATTGTTGTAAAGTGCTACAAATAATCTGATCCTGATCATTCATGTATATGTTGGGTTTGATGCCATAAATCTCGTAGGGTCTTATAATTTGTAAACATTGTATGAACAAACTCTTATGTGATTAATAATATATGATATTTTATTCACTTTTTCTATAAAATATGTGATATTTTAGTTGCATTAACCACAAACCAATAAACTAACATCCAAGGTTATTGTTGTAATTTAAACATGTATGTGGTGACATACAAGTGGATCATATTTAAGTAATAACCTAAATGATCTGTAGTGTATGGATAAGGTTGGGTACCTTATCCTAGTGACACTACGAGTATGGCCTACTTTGTAAGTGTTACAAATGTGCTACAAATGATTTGATCCTGATCATTCATGTATTAGACATGCGAGTGGGTATATTCTATACAAAGGAGTTTGTATAAGACTGGACCACAAAATGTTTAGTCTCATTATAGAAGACCATTCATAATAGAGACTTTTATTTCACCAAGATGACCATAGGTAACATGACCTTAATCCTGAGTAAGTTGTGAACTCCTGCCTATGAAGACCGTTCATCTGTAGTGCGAAAATTGCAGCTATCGATCTTTAGTAAAGTGTCCGACAGTTAACGGATGGTGGATAATGTAATTAAAGAGTTTAATTAATTATTCACGTACCATTGGAGCTTCAAGTTACAGGTTCATAAGGTCCCCTTAATAGCTCAAAAGGATTTTGTTAAGAATCAATTTTTGCATTAATTTGAATTGTTCAAATTAATAAGAAGAATTTAATTATATATGATATAATAAAATTGTTTCGATTATAGATGATATAATTGTTATAATGTATTTGATACATTATTGTTTAATTAGAGGAAATAAATATTTGAATGAGATTCAAATATATATGAATGTGATTCATAGTTATTAAATTTAATATAAATATGATTTATATTAAATACCATAAAATAGATAAAAGAAACTATAGTTTATATTGTATAGGATACAATATTAAAACTATGGTTTTGTATTATATTTGATATAACATATAGTTTAATATAAATATGATATGATAAGTTAGTTATCATAGTTATTTATATTATTTTATTATTTTGAATAATAAATTCCTATCTTCTCTCCAACCACCTTAGTGGGTGGTTAATTGGTTTTGTGGCAAAAAGGAATAAAAAGAAAAATTAGTTTTCTTCTTCTTTCTGACAAACATTTACACGATTGAAGGCTTTTTCAATACGATTGAATTTCATAGAAACGTCTTGTCTTCTTCATTCTTCTTCCTCCAAACTCAAACAATCCCTCCAAACCAAAATAGTCAGAGCCCACCACTTCTGGGTTCTTACCCTGAGAATACCAAAGGCTCACTGTGGTAGTGTCCTCTCCATTTGGTTCGAGAATTTCTTGAAGAATGTCTTTAAGGGTTGCTGAGTTCTTGACTCTTCAAGGCAATTACATGAAGAAAGGTTCTTCAAAGGTGATATCTCTTGAATCCTTTTCTTGATTCAAGCATGTTGTGATTTATTGTGAATGCATATCTTGTATGTTTACTGTAAATTTAGTTTTCAATAAAAATGGATTTTGGACTATCTGCTTCCGATCAAGGATCTCTTTAAAACGAGTTCCTTCAGTATAGACATGTGGGCGGGGATATTCTATATAAAGGAGTTTGTATAAGACCGGACCACTAAATGTTTAGTCTCATTATATAACGTCCTTCATAATAGAGACTTACATTTCACCAGGAAGACCATACGTAACATGACCTGAATCCTGAGTGAGTTATGAACTCCTGCCTATGAAGGCAGTCCTTTGATTTGTATGGGTGAGAGTGGTTAGATTGCCGACTCAACAAGCCTACAATTTTAAGGATTCGTCTGATTGAGAAGATAGGAACACAGCTACACAAGACGGAATTCACTCATTCCCCGAGGTGGGGATAAGTAGATAAATTGCTCCCTTAAGGGCTGATTCTGGGTCTTGAACAATGTAGCGCCACACACTCTCTTAGCGTGAGAGGGGTTTAGTCATAGTTGGACTATGATCTATTGTTTATTAGCGGGATCAGTGGTACTTAAAGAGTTATATGTAACTATAGGGGCAAAACAGTAATTTGGTTCAACTGTACTTACAAGCAATTTGTGAAGAGTCATCGTACTGTTGATTGATTATATCCAATGGACACAAAAATATATCTGTAGTGTGAAGAGTGCAATTGCCGGTCTTTAGTGGAGTGCTCGACAGTTGATGGATGGTGAATAATGTAATTAAAGAGTTTAATTAATTATTCATGTACAGTTGGAGCTTCAAGCTATAGGTCCATAAGGTCCCATTGGTAGCTCAATAGGATTGGTTGAGAATAAGTGTTTGGATTAATTTGAATTATTCAAATTACTAGATGGATTTAATTATATATGATATAATTAAGTTGCTTCAGTTATATGTGATATAATTGTCATAATGTATATGATACAGTATAGCTTAATGGGAGGAAATAAATATTTGAATAAGATTCAAATATAGTTTCTATGAATTGGATTCATAGTTGTTAAATTTAATATAAATATGATTTATATTAAATACCATATAAAAGAGAAAAGAAACTATAGTTTATATTGTATGTGATACAATATTAAAACTATAGATTATGTGTTATATTTGATATAACATATAAATTAATATAAGCACTATATAATATATAATATATATATATATAAATTACTGGCGACTTGATAATATGATAAGTTAGTTATTATATTTATATTTATATTAATTATTATTTTAGTAATAAGGGAGGGAGTTACAACTCCCTTCCCCTTCTTTTCTATGTGGGTGGTGGTTATTTTTGGCAAGTAGAAAAGAAAAAGTTTCTTCTTCTTCTTGCAAGTGTGGTTTATCGATTTTGAGATAGTGGAAAAAACAAAAGAAGAGTTCTGTGTGTTTGAGTTTTTAAGAGTTCTTAATCTTTCGTCCTCTACATAAAGTTTTCCCTCAAAACCAAAATAACTAAAGCCCACCACTCCTGGGTTCTCACCCTAAGAATACCGAGAAAATATTCATGGCAGTGTTCGTTCTTGTTTGAGGTTTTTCTTAGAGAAAGTCTTCAAGAGGTTCTTGGTGCTGTTCGAGGGAAATTCGTGAAGAAAGATCTTCAAATGTGAGGTTTTTGAAACCTTTTTCTTTAGCATGTTGTAATTTATAATTAAATGCATATCTTGTTCTTTCTTTACTGTGAAATTTATATTCAATGAAAAATGGAATTTGATCGACCCGTTTCCGCGCAAGGTTCTCTCCCATTAGAGTTCCTTCACAAACTATGCTTTGAACTCGTAGTATGCTGTGAACTTGAAGAAATTCCAAGGCATAAGTTGGCTTAGGTAAGTGAAGAGTTGGCTAAGTGTTAGTGAAGGAATTCAACTCATACCATAGTGTAGTAGGAAAGTTCATAGCATAGTTGAAAAAGAAAAGTCATAACATAGTTGAGTAAAAAAGGTCATAGGACAGTTGGGTTGGAAAAATCATAGCATAGTTGGGTAAGAAAATCATAGCATACTAGGATGGGAATGAACTTACTTGGGCGCATATTATAGGGATTTGGATGCATAGCACAAGTAGGGTGAACACATGGGGATGTTCGTGGAGAGAATTTGACTAAGCGTTGAACAACATACGACACAACAAGTGATGAAACCCTAGGGACTTAAGGATTGGGAGCATAGATGGTGTAATGGGCATATAGATGTTGGTATTCCTGAGTTTACTGTCACCCGTAAACTCTTGCTACACAAATAACATTTATAAATCACCGAACGAACTACTTATACTAAATGGTAGTACAAGTGACAAGTCTGGGGTCGAACCTCAAGGAAGCGCGGAAGATTAGTTCATCAAAACTCGTTTTCAGTTAAATAGGTAAATGCTCTGGGGGGAGGGGTATGGTGTGGATGAAATAGAAAAGTGCATAAAAGAAATAAAGTAAAAGTAAAGATAGAAATACAATTAATCGAGATGTCTTAGCTTAGAGGAATGGATTTTCCCAATGTAATTTAGATCACTGAACCGACTTATGACTTAAACTTCTTGTTTATGTTTAGCCAAATTGATTGGAATCCCAACCAATGATCCAAATTATCTAATTTATCGAAATGCACAAAAAACAAATCTACTCCATACAAATTGATAAATTGCATTAAATTCTAGATATGAGGCTAAGATGAGTGTTTAACTTCCAACATCTAATTAAACATTCAATGTGGTTTCTCTCTAGGTCGATAGGACAAACTACTATTCATTATAGACAACGAATTGCAAGCCTAACTAACCTATTGCTTCATTTGAGATTAACCTATAATTAAATGTCACATATTACAAGTTATCTCCAAGCAACAAAATTACACAACAAAATTATTGGTCGTCAGTCAACAATCAAATCATGCAATTCATAAATGTAAAACCCGGATTGAAACCCATAAAAAAGTATGTATACATCATAAAATTGAAATCTCACAAAATAGCATTGAGTTTCTTCGAATCCCTAAGCTAAGAAACCGAAATCTTACCTTCCCATGGAGGATGAGAAGCTACAATCTGACATTACTCGATTAGCTACTAAAGATACACCCAAAGAACAAGTGGAAAGATAAGAGAGGGGAAAAATCGACTGGAGGCCGAATGTGGGTGATCCCTTCTACCCTAAAACAAAGACAGATATATATACTGTAGTGTTGCAGCATTGCAATGCAGTGTTGCAACGCTACCCTGCCTCGCGCGCGTGTCCGTCATCATGTTCATAGAGTTGCAATGCTGCCCTATTTTGTACAAAATAGGCAGCTTCTGTCTTATAGCATTGCGCAATGCTCGTTTTGAGTGTTGCAACGTTCCGTCTAGAGGTATTTTTATCTGTTCACGTCTTTTTGAAGCCCGGTTGCTCAAATTAGCTCCTAATTGCTCCAAGTTAACCCCGAATAGCTCGTAACAATGGATTCTACCTCCAAGATGCTCAATATCTATAAAGTCACTAAATAAACACATTAAACATAGTAACGACCTAGAATTAAGAAGAGAAAAACAACACATTTTTTGTGTTATCAAACACCCCTTACTTAATTCTTGATCTTCCTCGAGCAAGGTAGAATCACACATTCACACAGAAAATTATGCTTGCTCAATAACAAAGGTCGTTACTCAAGTATTAACAATCTATAAGGATAAGATTTGCAATAAAAAATGAAATCTAATTACAATCAAACAACAAAGCACATTTAAAAATGATTCTAAACTATTCATGAGTGAGACAAAAGGCCTACTAATTAAGCTCGCAAAACTCGGAATGGTTTTATAGGGCCCTCAATTCGTTTTTCACCTACACTGGCTCAAAGGTTCAAGAGCTAAGCTTTCCTAGACTCAACTTTGCAACGACACACTTAAGGAAACCAAACTTTTATTTTATTTTATTATTTTCATTTTTTTTCTTTACATAAAAAAGGAAACCTTATCTAGTCACGTCACCTTCGTTTTGGCTTACTCACACGGGTGTCATGCAGGTCATCCAACTACGAGCAACGTCTCCTAGCAAGGTGTCGAAGCTTACTCATTCCTCAGGGTACTTTAGCTTAAAGGAAAAAACTACGGGTGTCATAGCCGCCTCAGGTTAATCATAACCCCAAGAAAGAGGAGTAATCCCTTTAAAAAATGAATAACATACAAACTTGCTTTTACTTTATAACATGCTTTGCCTTTTACAAACTTGTTTTTTACATACTCTACATTAGACTTTTACAATACAAAACAAGAGTTTGGCAAAAACTTAGGCATGCATTACTAGGTTGAGCTTTCAATCATGTAACATGTATCACCTAGGTCTTTCAGGGTGATAACAAAAATATAAGCTCAATAATACAACTTTAAGCATGCAAGTCCTAATTTCATTGGACAAAGGACTTAAAGATGCATAAGAGATGAGAAATTTTTTTAAAACGGGCTAAAAATCATGATCATGCTCTTCAATCATAGTTTCATGCAAACCTAATCACAAAAAGGGTGCGTCATCAATTACTCATCATAACAAACCAAGCAAGAGAGCAAACAAGCAATTCAAGCACACAAACATTATCCGAGCACAGTGCTCAAGGACCCCAACAGTCACAACATACCCCACCTCCAACTTAAAATGATACATTGTCCCCAATGTATCTCTAAACTAAGCCCAATAAAATAAAAGGGTCAAGGAAACAGAAAACCTCAATGATGTTTTTACGTTAATGGAAAGATGCTTCAATCTCACTCGAAGGTGATTGTGAATTTCAAGAAAAAGATATGGAAAACCACTAATATATACCTTGATCTAAAATAAAAAATTGCCAATAATCAATGATATGGCAAAAATCATTGAGTGCTTCAAAACTTTGTTCTAAAGCTTGTATTACGTGTGCAACTCGTTCTCCAACCTTTGAAACTCCAAAATTAAGTGGAAATCAAAATCATTATTGTAATCGATCTTTGAAACTCCAATATTTAGTGAAATCATAAATCTTTTCAAAAAATTGATTTAGAAATCGTCCATTTATAATAAAAATCAAAATTTTAAGTTAAAAATAAAATCCCACCAAACGTCAATATCAAAGTCTCCCATTACAATATACTAAAACAATAAATAGTCAAATAAAAAAATATATTTGATTATTAACATGCATTTAACCACGAACTTACAACTTTATTAAAACACATTATTATCTTCTTATTATAGTCTATATTTTAAATGAATTGTACAATTTTATTTATTTATTTTTAGATAAACAAATGTTAATCGTTATTAAAAAAAAAAAGAAAAAGAATAAGAGAGTATTCAAGGAGAAATGGAGAAAAAAAGGAAAAATTGAGAAGTAATACGATATAAATAGTTTCTATTCATATAACATTTAGAGTAATTTTTTATTTTTTTAAGTTTGAGGGTATTTTCCAAAAATTTTAAAGTTCATGGGCCTTTTTTTAATCGTATCCAAAACTAACGATTTTTTTGGACTAAAGTTTAAAGATATTTTTTAAAATTTTAAATATTGAAAGATATTTTTATCCCAAAATATAAAATTTAGGGATATTTTATATAATTTAAGAAATTAAAATGGCTAGGAATTTATTTATTTTTTCAATAAGAAGAGCTGCACTCGAGTACGGTCAATCCCACGATGGCTTTCCGAGTCCTCCTTCGTCTCTGCGAACTGCATGGTCCATAGATGCCATTTCTGATTTCCCCTCTCATTCAGCAGAGTCCGAGAAGCAAGCGAAATGGACGAAGCTAAGGCATTGGCTGCTCAACACCAACAACAGTTACTCCTACAACAGCACAAACAACAACAGCAACAGCAGCAACAAACTCAGCAGCACCAGCAATTTCTTCTTCTTCAACAATTTCAGAAACAGCAGCAGGCTCAGCAACAGGCTGCCGCTATTTCTCGTTTTCCTTCCAATATCGATGCCCATTTGCGCCCACCGGGTCTTCATCTCCGACCTGGATCCATTAACCTTCACCAAAACCCTAACCCTAATCCAACCGCCTCCGTTTCTAATTTGCAGTCTAACCCTAGCCCGAGTCAACCACCGTCTCAACAATTGCAGCAACAGCAACAGCAACAACACCAGCTGCCGCAGAGGGTAATGCGACCCGGGAACCAGGCGGAGCTTCAGATGGCTTATCAGGACGCTTGGCGCGTTTGCCATCCTGACATTAAGCGCCCCTTTGGTTCCCTTGAAGATGCTTGCGAGAGGTTTGTCCTTTTCAAATGCGTTTTTTGGTGCAGTTTAGTGTTTTTTTTTTTTTTTTTTTTTGTCATGTTTCTAAATGTTGTATGATTATGTTTTAGAGCCTATTGTTAGCGAGGGTTTTTGGGTGTCATTTTTAAGATTGACTCTGAGAAGATAATGACCATGTGGATTGGGACTTGATAAGGTCTTCAAAAAGGATTTTTTGGGTTACTAACGAAAACCTTGGATTTGGAGCTGTATTTGAACGGTTGAGTACTCAATTCTCATTAATGGAAGGTTCATGGGGTAGGATCAAATCTTTGAGACACCTAGGTGGTGATCTATGGTCTCCTTTCATTTTCTTCTTTTTGTGACTAGTGGGGGTATATGCTATTTTGTGGGTTTTGTGGGATGAGCCATGAGTGGAAGAGCAGGATTTTTAGAGAGGTGGACAAGGACTCTAGCGAGGTGTAGTTCCTTACTCACTTTCATGTTTCTTTGTGGGTTTCGGTTTCAAAGACCTCTTGTAATTATTCTATGGTTGTTATCTTGCATAGTTAGAGTCCCTTCCTGTAAGGGGAGGTGGTGCTGTGGGTGGGGTTTTTTTGTATACCCGTGTACTCTTTTATTTTTTCTCAATGAAAGTCGTTATGCTTATATATATATATATATTCGGAGACATTGAGGTTGGAAAGAATAAGGTGTCTCTCTAGCAATTTCAATTCGCCGGTGATACCATCTTTTTCTATTCAAGAAAAGAGGAGTTATTCTTCATTTTCAACCACATTTTAGTGTTTAGAGACCATGTTGAGGTTTAAGATCGATGGCGGTAAACGTTAGATCTTGGGTTTGAATGGTGATTTGGTGAATGTGAGGTTGGGTCCTTTCCTTCATCCTATTTTGGTCTTCCTCTTGGTCATGGTTCAGGTGATCTTCCTTTTTGGAAAGGTGAGAAAGAGGTTGGCTTCTTGGAAAGTAGCTTCTTCTCTAAGGTGGTAAATTGATCCTTTTTCATTCGATGTTGAGTGGTGCCGAAGGCATGTATAGAAATCTTTGAAAAGAAATATCCATTTAGCTCCAGTTTTTTCATTACCTAGTTCATTGTTTTGTGGGAAGGGAACATATTTTAGGGAGGATAAGTGGGTGCACTACGTTTTTCCATTTATATCATTTGTCCTCCATTAGACACTCTGTTGTTGATTATTTAGCTCCTGCTGAGAGCTCTCCCTCTTTTTCTCTTGGTTTCCCTTGTATATTGTCTAATAGGGAATCAATGGATTGGCTTTCTTATCTTCGATTGGGGAGTTTGAGCTTAAATTGAGGAGAAAGGATAGTCGTTGTTGGAGCCGTAACACTACTGGGGCTTTTGCTATTGCTCACTCTTCTGAACCCTTTTCCCAGTTTTTTTTTTTTTTTTTCCTCTCTCTATGGTAGGTGAAAACTTCAAAGAATGTTACATTCTTGGTTTGGCATGTTATCCATGGTTGTATACTCTCGATCAACTTTCAAGGAAGTTGCCTTTGTGTTTTGTTGCATTATTTGTTGGAGGGCATAGGAAGATTTGGATCATATCCTTTAGAGTTGCGATATTGCTTGGTTTGTTTGGATTTTTTTCCCTCTCTTTTTTAATGTGTTTGGTTTTCAGACTGCTAGCAACATAGATTGTAGGGAGATGATCGATGAGTTCATTCCATTTGTCGTTTCAAGAGAAGGGGAAGTTCTTGTGGCAGGCTAGGGTGTGGCGTAGTTGTGGGGTCTTTGGGGGGTGAGTAACCATAGAATCTTAAGAGTTAAGATGCCCCTAGTGATGTTTGGTCTTGTAAGGTTTAACGTATCTCTTTGAGCGTAGTTGAAGAAATTTTTTTTGTTATTATTCATTAGGTCTCATTTTACTTGATTGGAGTTCCTTTCTTTAGTGGGGTTCCCTTTGGTAGGCTTGGTTTTTTGGATGCCCTTGTGTTGTTTCAATCTTTTTTTTGTTGAATGTTTGGCTTTTTATAAAAAAAACCGAATTTTGCTTGTTTCAATATTAGATCAAGGTAAAAGCATACATTACTTGAGGTTTCATTGCTAATTAGATGTATTAGATGTAGTATGCCTCAGAATATTGGGGGTTTTATTTTAACCATATATATTGGGTTAAAATTTTCTTGAAGGAAGGCTTTTTGAATCCATGAGCAAAAGGAAAGAGGGGTCGGTAGTTGACTTGAGGGTTTTCTTAGTGTCATACTCCGAAGATACTACCAATCTACCCTTTCGTAGTAAGATATTTAAATTGGAAATGATATTTTGTTTTTTAAGCCTGTAGACTTTATTATGTAATTTTTACATTTCAACAAAATCTTTGTTTCTTTTCCTTCTTAATCCTTGTTTTCTCTATGTTTTTCAGATATATTGTCTTTTTTTTTAAAAAAAATGTTTTTCACTCGTAGTTTGTATCTTTTGAGCAATAGCCTCTTTTCATTATATCAATGAAAAGTCTTGCTTCTTATTAGGAAAAAAAAGTTTGTTTCTTATTTAAATATAAAATTGAGGCTAACCTTCCTGGATTGTAAGGAGATTTTTTTTTTCACCGTTTCTGTGACTTTATTTAAGGCTCACGCCTTTTGTTTGGTTTAATTTTTCAAGAAACAATGTTTAGCAAATTGGTTCATCTTCTTGATTCCTTGGGTTCTCCGGTGGTATTCTTATTTCTTATAATGAGGTATCCATGATCCTCAATGGAGGTGCTTTCTTTCTTTCTTAGTCTGGTACTTCTCAATTTTTACCTCCTGTGCCTCTAGCTATTCCTCAAGATACATAAAAGACATTTGGGTTGAATTTCAAAGTTTAGTGTGCTTTAGTGAGGAAACATGGATATTGGTTGGTGGTTTTATTGTCTAGTAGTGGTCTTTTGGAAAATCCCTATTGATTATGTTGTGTCATGAAGCTTATAGATCTCTCTCAATATTCATGATCCAATCATTCTTAAACAAGATCTATTCTATGGATTGTACAACTATGTCCTTGAGTTCAAATGAATCCATCCTACTTCTGAATCTAGATGGCTATAAGTACATTTTGAAGAGGCATCCACATTGGTGTTCTCAATGTTTTGTAATAAATTTCTGTCTGACCTCTCTTTGGATCCCACCCCGTGAGTGGCTTTTGTTTAAGGGATAGGAATAAATTTCTGTCTGATCTCTCTTTAAACAGTCCTAACCCTGCCAATAGAATTTACAATATCGATTCTCTTCATTGGTATTTTCTCTGTGAACATGCTAATGTAGTTGCTGATAGTGTTTTCTTCATTGCTCATTGAGCTCTTCACTTTTGTGGAAGCTGTTCAACTATTTTACAACATTTTTAAAGGTCACCCTAGGTCTACTTGTGGTGCTGTCAATGCCTTCCTTCAAATCTGCTTGTTTGACAAAAAGTCAGGGTTCCTCAGTGCAGCATCATTATGTTAACTCTTTGGACTATCTGGACAGAAAAGCTGAATGACTTGAAAATATTGGAAGATCTGTGAAGAGAGTTTGGTTCATCCAGTGTTTCTTCTTCTTAGTCCTCTCTCTCGGGATTCTCCTTTTCCTAATTATAGCATTTCCTCAATTGTACCTTACTGGATTTTCTTGTAGCGTTATGCCCCCTCTTGGTTGTTATGCCCCCTCAGGTTAGTTCAATTGTATATTTAATTTGGAATGGTTCTTGTTTCTTATCTAACTTTTATCCAGAGAAAATTTTCCAGGTAAGATCTCCAATCTTTTAGTATTACTAGTGTTTTTTCCCCTTCACTTCCTGTCATTTCCCATTCTGCGTCTTCCGTGAGCAGAGTTACAAATTTACGATATTATTTATTACTGTGGACAATCATTTTTGTGATTTGTTTGGGTTGAGTCCATTTCAGTAGTTAATTTTTGGATCCCTTTTTGTTGGGCTTGTTTTTTGTTTTTGTTTTCCTAACAAAAAAAAGTTTCGTTATTTGTTCTTTGTTTTGTTACCATTTCGTTTGTTTTCCGCGGTTCTTTTGTTGCATGAAATGCCTTTTCTAATTTCCCTGTTTGATGGTGGTTAATTTCTAACTACACTGATTTATAATTCTGAGAAGAATTTCAATTATCTCTTTATGAGACATTGGCTGCGAATACATGTCCACAAGTTTTTTATTGTTATCATTTTGTTCAGATGGATGCAGTGAAAGTGGAAATGGAAACCGGTATGTTTTTATAAATACTATAAATAATTCACCGGTCTGTTTTTATAAATACTATAAAGAGAGTTCTTTAGTGTATAATTAACATAGGTTAATTTACAAATGGTCCCTGTAATTGGAGAATATTAAATTTAGTCCTCGTGGTTTGATCATAAAAACTTCATAAATAGTTCTAGAGGGTTTTTATCGAACCATAGGGACTAAATCCTAATTATAAACCACATAGTGTTTAAATTCTAACTTTCTCCAAATCATAGGGACAAAATTTACAATTTAACCATTAAAATATTATGTAACAGATAATTTTCCTATTGGTCTGTATAGTTGAGATTGTCAGTCCATCATACATCGAGATGCAGATGAATTTAGGTCGGTCCATTTTAAATTTTAAATAGTTCCATATGGCCTTTGCCTGTTTATTCTGTTGGTTGGGTTTTTTGCATGAGCGTGTGAAAGAGCGCTGGATAACTCGGTGTGTAAGGAGTTGGTATCTGTTCTTTCACACTCTTATTACAATTTAATCATTCATTGATGCATTATGCAAAAAAAAAAAAAAAAATTCGCAGGCTGCTCCCATATCATGTGGTGGCTGACTATGAGGCTGAAGAAGACGATAGAATCCTCGACTCTGATCCAACGGGGCAAATGCTGTCACGCTCACAACAGTGGGACCATAACATCTCGGCCAAAATTTCTGAGTTCATTGCCACTTTTGAGAAGCAGGTATTGGCGTTCAACATCATAACTCGCAAAAGAGCATTGGGGGAGTTCCGTTCCGAAGAAAGATTGATGTTTGAACAAGCTCTTATGCAAGAAGAGAAACGGAACCTTCTGGAACTAAAAGCTGAGATCGAGTTGAGAGGAAAGGCTAGCAAAGAGGCTCATGATGCCAAAACGCGGATGGCTGCAATGATGCAGACAGACCAAACACGGAGTGAACCACAGGCCAATGAAATGATGGTTCGAGCTTCCATGAGAACAGGTGCGCACGTTGGATCCCAAAGCAGCGATGTTCCAGTTGGCCATGGTGGTGGGGAGCAGGAGCAAGTTCATCCAAACGAAATGATCAATGGATGGGGAAACAACACACAGGGAGATGAGAAGGAAGCATCAGAGGACTTATTGAATGATGAGGAGGCTGAAAATGGTGATACGGGCATGCACGATAGTTGGCGCGAAGTTGGGGAATTTGATCTGAACTCAAGATAAAAACGGTGGTGGAACAGCTTAACAATGGAATGAGTTAAAGTGAAGTCAGGTTGGATGAAGAAAAATGATAAGGATTTTAGTTGTTTTCTCCAATCAGTGAGAAATGGTTTGTCAACTCGTGCTGCATATTTGAGGAACGAGCCAAAAGCCAAAAGCCAAATTGTCCATTGAACTCGAAAGCGATGGGTATGTTGGATCTTTTAGTAGAAATACATGTCTTAATTGTACTTCTGTATTGGTGATAAAATTACTACAATTTCTAGAAAAAGAATATGCTTGGCTGAAAAAGCAGTATGATGTGTTAAAAAGAAGATTTGAAAAGGAAGAAATTGACGAGAAAGCTTCCTAATACCTTGACTTCACTCTACATTTGATGTCTACAAAACCACTCTTTTAGAGTTTTCACATTTAGGGATCCTTCATGGGCGAAATGCAATTTCAACCACTCAAACATGAATACTCACAATCGTAGTTTCTTCCATGTTTTATATATATATATATATATATATAAGAAAACAACAATTATTTGAAAACTTTAATCTGTATTATGTAATTGCCATTTTTTAAGATCATTTGGCGGCAACCTTAAACGTTCTTGATATTAGAAAAATTATCATTATGTCAATTTGTGATATAAATATTATGAAAAAATTACTTTTTTTGGTCTCTTACTTTTGAAGAATAGATTCATTTAGTCCGATCATTTGTCTCTGTCTCAAGAATTGGTTTTAAAAGGTCCCTCTCTAACTCAACTATTAAGTTTAAATATAAAATTATCCATAGAAAAATATTTATATTTTTACTCTTTCCCTCTTCTCTTTCTCCAAATCTTCATCTTTGATACCAACTATTCTGGCATTTTCTTCCTCAGCCAGCTAATGGAACATCATGCTCCAAACGTGGCTTTATCGAACATCACCTTCAAATTGTAATGCTTATGCAAATGCAAAACAAATTAATTAACTAATTTAAGCTTAATTAACGTTAAAACAGTAACTCATTTTGGGAAATGAACACTTTTTTTTGGCTTCTATTCTATATCTCATTCTAAATATATTAAAAACTTAAAAAAGGATGAAAGTTTAGAAGGAACTTATTTGTTGTAATCTCTTCAAAAACTCTGAATTAAATCTCGAATTTGCAAATTAACAATTACTAAATGAAATATTGGAATATGAGAGACGAGACCTGAGAGATGGAGTTGTTAGCAAGGAAATGTGCAAGATCTCTTCAGCTAGCTTCCTTTAATCTTAAAATTACAATTGTTTTTATAGGTGTTTGAGGAGAGACTAGAACAAGAGAGAGAAGAGAAGAGGAGGCAGGAAGAAAGAGAGAGGAGAGATTAAGGAATGATTAAAAATATACATTTCTTTTCTTCCAACTGATCTTGCCACATCAGCTGGGTAGTTAACTTGTTTTTAATAAATTTAATAGTTTTATTAGTAGAGTGATGTTTTAAACATATTCTTAAAAACCCAATAACTAAAATGACCAATTTGAAATATTAGAAACCAGATACACCTATTGTTCAAAACTCAAAAATTAAAAAGGTAATTTTTCCTAATGCTATTTATGTTGAAAAATATCATTGGTATGAATATGATTGCTATATAGTTGGATAGATTGTGTATAACTATTTTTAGTGCTTAATATAGAAACTATCTTTTTTTTTAATAATTAAAATTGCTAGAGAGCTTTAATAATCAAAATTGTTTTAAAAAAAAAAAGTTTAAAAACCCACCAAAAAACAAGCATATCATATGGGGAAAAAAAACTAGTATTCTTTACTTTAGCTTTTATGAACTTGAGCTCTTGAAGAAAACAAAGAATAAACATGTTGAATTTTGCCAACCCAACAGAAAAATTTAGACACAGCCGAGAGGCATTCTGAATAATTGGAATAATGCCACCTTTGTAAAGATTAAGATAAAATACAAAGAAGGTAAAATGAGAATCGGAAGTAACATAGATTTCAATTGAGATGTTTTGTGAAGTTGAACCATTGGTAACAATTATCTCTCGTCTAAAATTACCCATTTGTTGGTCATTTCAGTAATTTTATCTAGCGATAATGTAAGCAGAAGATCAAAAACTTGGTCTTTCAAAACTTAGGGCCTCCCAAAATAGGCCGAAGCATGAAATTCCCCATTTCTGTTCCAAAATTATCCATAAGAAATAGAAACCAACAAAACTTGCAACTCTGGGAATAAACTTGGGGAAAACTTATCAAAACGAGATATAAAACAATCAATTAAACAAACATTTCTGCAAGAGGTGGCCAACTACATGTAGTGAGATATAGGCATGGCAGGCACCTACCTCAAATATATCACTCATTGCTCATGTAAATTTGCACTCCATTGAAAAACAATGCATCAAAAGATCTAACCTATACTACTAATTAACCAACCAAAAATTTAAACTGAAAAGGGAGGTGAGAGAAGATGGTGCTCAATGAAAATTGAGATCATAATTTGAAAATGGGGCAAGCAAAGAATACACAATCTGAAATGATCCTACAAAATGTTGGGTAGTTGAGAATCTAGTCTCTGTTGCAATTCCTTGATCTTCAAAGAAAGTTCTGTCTTCTGCTCCTTATAGCTTTGCAATAAATATTCTTTTCCTTCTATCACATCCTTTAAGTCTCCTACCTCTTTTTTCAACATCTCAATCCTCTCCCCATCTCTTACTTTTTCAGGTACCTCAAAATTGCAATTAACATCCATATAACCACCATTTGCATGACCGTTCCTCGTCTCGCTCGACCAACTTCTTACTGTCGAAGGTGACTTATCGTTGGGGCCCATTTGCCCCAAACAGTGATCTGCAATTGCTTTTCTGAGCTTCTGAATCTCTCTTTCTGAATCAAACAAGTCTTGGTTTGCGGCATCAAGTTGTGATTGTAAATGGGAGGAATGGGCTGCTTGAGCGTTAAGAGAATTTTGCAAGTGAACAATTTGATCTTGCATTTCCAGTATCATATCATCTCTCCTTTTCAATTGGTGCCTCAGCTTATGAATCACTTCACGTTTGCTAAAGATATCGGAACCAGAATCCGAGACACAAGGTGAATCTGAGCAATTTGAATGGTGGAATTGCTTTGCAGGCAACTCGAGCTGGTCAGGAGACGATGCCCAAATAATACTGTTCTCCTTGTTAAATCCAGAAGCAGGAACCATCACCAAAGGAAGAGCGCTCTCCGATGCAACCACCATTTGATCAGTAGGTGGACACTTAACATCCGTGGTATATTGAGTCCCTGCAGATGCAACACCGTCATCAGAACACAAAAATGATTCGAGTATTAACAGAATCAAAAGCTACAGAAATTATTCAACCACCAGCTTAAAGATCACAAGTTGAACCAGCCAAAAGGGAGTTTTCATCTATGGAAACTTAGTTGTCAGGCAATAGTTAGACCAAAATGATGCAACATCAAGTGATTCTATTGACGATCAACTCAATGCCTACCATTTTCCTAATAATACATCAAAAGATTTTTTGTCCGCTTTGGAATTGAGAATTGGATTATCTAGAACGTAATAGGGCCTACAAGATAAGTTGTGTTCAGATATTTAGTACGCTAATCCCATGTTCCCCATATTTTAGCAAGATTTTGATAGCATTCCCATGATCATTTCCTGATGCCCCAAGATAAGTCAAGCTATATACCTGCGAGGTTCCACTAAAAACTGTCTAACGAGAGGAACGTCTCTCTCAAATCCACTTCCTTTTGTGAAAAAATGTCCTCTACCACATTTTATTTCCTAAAAAATGAATCTCTAACACACTCATCACTCTAATAATCTCTTATTTAACACACTAATCTCTCTTTAACACGCTTACCTATCTAGTTTTTTTTTTCCTTTCCTGAACTGATCATTTGAAGTTTTTCTTTACACAATAGTTCGAGTGGACGAAACAGATTCAGTATTTTACAGGTTCATAAGCATTCAATAGTTAAAGAGTCTACTCCGAGTGCTTTCTAACTTCCCCCAGGCTCCAACTTTTTCTTTTTTAAATGAAAAACCAAAACTTCATTGAGAAAAAGAATGAAAAACCATACGGAACATACAAAAATAAAGCTCAAACCAAAATGAAAGGAAACTCTAATCAAGCAAAATGAGACCTTAGGGATGATTAGCCTAAACAGAAACATGAAACGTAACAAGAGACCACACACCCTCTCTAGGCCTTCCAATCTCGTTAAAAATTCTATTGTTCCTGTCGACTCAGAGGCCTATAATAATTGTTCAAACCCCACCCACCCAAAAAAAAAAAAAAGAAGAAAAATAAATTAAAAATGCCCCCTTTGGAGCTCTTTCTTCATCTCCCTTCCTTAACTAATGAATAACAATCTTTGGGTGAAGCTAAATGAAAACCCTCATCAACGCCCTCCCAAAAGAAAGCCTCATCATCTTCTCAATCGCCTTACTTCCCGAGATGGGGTTAAAGGATTGGCTATAATCAAGGCAAGACTATAAGTACACCAACAGTCTTTGTAACTTCAACTCCACCAAGAAGCCAAAGTATTGTATACTATAAAAAACAAAAAGAATCATACAATCTTCTTCCATCTTAAAAAATTTTAAGATTTGATCCTTCCAAATCAACCATAAAAAGTGGCTTTGTGATCAACCAAGGTCACCTTCTCAGCATATGTACCTTGGCTAGATCCATATGGGGTGTTTTTTTTTTCCCCTCTCAAGGCTTTAGGTTGGCACACAACCATCCCTTTTGACATTTGGGATCTCCTTTCCACCATGCTCAATGGGCATCCTTCATGAAGGAGACAAAATCCTTTGTCTAAATATCATCCAGGCTTCTTTGTGGTCTATTTGGCTTGAACAGAACTCTTGCATCTTCACCCACAAAGAGCTAGATTATTAATTTCCTCTCTCAACAATTTTATATCTATCTTTATCATGTTGTAATTGATTAATCAAATCTTTTGATAAGACCTTCAAACTTTTTTGTGATTTCATCATATCAATGAAATTATTGTTTTCTATCCCCACCCCCAAGAAAAAAGTTAATAATAATAATAATCCTCCACAGCGAGGAAACAGTTGCACACCTGAAAAAAGGACTACCAGTAGAATCCTAAACTAAGGATAAAAGACTACAATAATCATTGTTTCCCTATCGGACAAAGGCCTTTAAAATTCAAGAGAACAAGAAGAAGAGCTAACTAAAGGTAGTTTGACAGAAGCTACCAAATGATTCCCCATGGAGGAAAAGTGATATAATCGAGCAAAATCAAGAGTAGATGAATTTATCCTCAACCACTTGTCCTTCTAAAAGTATCTACCCCATCTCCCACTAAACACTAAATAGATGGAGAAAAGAGGGAACCTAACATAAATATATTTCCAAGAATTTATCAGAGTGCCTTTTAAAACCCCTTCGAGGCTCATACTTACAAGTTACAATGACCCTATGCCATAAATATCAAACTCAAGTGGAAAGCGCCTTATCCATTTAAACTTCATTCCTTGATTTTAAGTTCATCTTACAACCTTTCAGAAAAACAGGAAGTCAAACTTCTATTCCTTTTTTGGTGCAGCACTGATTTATGACCCCAATTATTTCTTCATTGTTTAGTCATGTATCTGTGAAATGAGAAGAAGATTGCTGCCATTTTAAACTTACTACTTCCTGTATCAAAACAATGGGTTGCTGGTCTGTAAAAATCTAGATTCTTCCAATTACTCAAGTTCTTGAATACTTGATACAATCCTTGCGTACTGGGAATTTTTCAATCAAGTAAATAGGCTCTTTCCCCAAAAGTGATCGAGCGAATTTTCCACTGGAGAAGGGACTTTCTTTTAACTCCATAACATCTATCATTTTATCGAACCTTTTCATGCTACAAGTTTTTCTACCTCCCCTTGATTTCACATGTGACCACCTTATAGCATTAAAGTCTTTCCCCACACACCAATTTCCACTAAAATAACCATCAAGAAAGGAATTCCTTCCAGAAAACTATTAGTAATCCAACACTCTTTCCATCTTCTAACATCATTCTGGCTGATAGTATAATTTTAGCAGGTTCAATGGTCTTAGAAGATCCAATACGATATTTTTAAAAACCTCATACATACAACTATTTTTATCAATTGGAATTCCCTTTTTAATGAAATCTAAGCAGTTTTTTCTTTTTCTCATTCACGTGCCATAAACTGGAATGAGAAATGGTGACCAGTCCAGTTTGGACACTCACGAATATATATTAAGACAAAAAAAAACAAAACAAAACAAAGAAATTCGAACTGGACTGGTCACCATTTGTGCTGAGGATGACACAATATCTCTAGAAAGGTCTAGTGAATGAGGTTGTGATTTAGTGAATGGAAACTCCAGACGAAGCAAGCACCACAACAAAGGTTAGCATCGTAGTATCATATCCAAAGAGAAGCTATGCCAAGAAGAAAACCACTTTCCGGGTGACTCAATGGAGAAGGATCTTCCTCTCTCCTGCGATCTATCCAAAGTTAGATGGAATTCACTTAAAAAAAAAAAAGGGTGTTCTAGATTTCAAATATGAGAATTTGAGGACACCTCAGACCTGTTTCAAAGTAAACCCTTCTAAGTTATCAAATCCACATTCTATTTTCAGAAACTGTGCCCACCAAACACCTATTTCTTGAATTTATTTTATGTTGCCAATATGAGAAAAATGAACAGGATCCAGATGACCTATCAGATAGGCCCCGACTTATCTAATAGAAAAGAACTAATTTTATGCACTAAAGCTATTGAACTCCCATGGGATAACTCTGCCTCATTGGAGAAGAAAACCACCTAAAGAGAAACAAGAATCCATATTTCTGATACTGTTTTTTCTTTTTTTTTTTTTAAGAACAACAACAATAACAAGACCTTAGCTCCTGTTGAAATCAAGAGAAATAAAAATAATCTAAGTATTCAGTATTCTATTTAGATCCTCATACTCACCACAACTTTCTCCTTCCCAAAGTTAAATTGACAAAAAAAAGGGAAATATGCAGATCATGTTGGCACTGAAGCTCAAAGAAACATATTAGTAAAATCATACTACACAGGAGGTAAAACCCAGAAATCCCAACACAAACATAACAATGTGAATAGCTTAGAAGCTAACTGAACACTGAGTTTGCAAAGTCATAAAACTATATTTTTCCCCTTATAGGTGAAAATTACAAAAACCAACCTGGCATACAGTTGAAGCAACGTTCATCATCTCGCGGAAATGAATACACATTCGAGCAACGACAACCAGCAGCCTTTCTTCTGTCAGAAGACTTTGCATTTCCTGAGTAGTAAATAACTCGAAAAGTTAATAAGCTTCAACCAGGCATTTTTCTTCAAGCTTTCATAAATAACAAGACCTGTCAAAGAACTGTCACTATCCTTCAGCTGCCTTGTATCAAATGCTTGTTTCAGCTTGAAGCCTAGGCGAATTGATAGGGTGCTCAATAATGCACCACCAGCAATTAGAACCAAATTTGGGCCTTCACTTGAAGAAATTCTGGACTTCTGAGCTCTAGGACCTCTACTTGTTCTTGGTGTCATTTTAGGATCTAGAAGTGTGGAAGATGTTCCAAAATCATTCAAGCTCTACAATGAGATACATAAGAAAAATATTAAGAAATTATTTGATTTCCACCCGGGTTGATCACGGAAAATGCACAAGAAAAACATGAATTTAGTTGCTTTCAAATTAAAGGGAAAAAAAGAAAAAAGAAAGCATGATTTTGAATTATTTGAACATTGGTGCTACAAAAAATAATATTTTGATTGCAAAGAAAGGAAAAGATGGAGCATCTAATTATGACCAAAGAGTAGAATATTGATATTGGTCGAAATATAGAACATTCACTTTACATAAAGGTTGTTTCCTCTTTTAGAAAAAAAAAAAAAAAAAACTCTACAGAAATATTAATCAAAATGTAGATGACACTTCAACGTCAAGAAATGTCACCAAGTCACAAAAACCAATTCCAAAAATAGTGTTAAAATTCTCTCTTTTTTTTTTTTTTTTTTTGGTGCTTCATTTTGAAAGGAACTAAATTCATGTTTTTCTCATGCATTTTCTGTGATCAACTCAGATGGAATTCAATACTTTTGATAGCTTTTGTAACAAACTCTTGGAAATAAGATACAACTAAGGTTAAATTGTAACTTTGCTCCCTATGGTTTGGAGAATGTTAGAATTAGTCCCTATGTTTTGATAAAATCCTCATAAATAATTCCTACCATAGAGACTATTTATGAAGTTTGATCAAACCATGAAAACTAAATTTTAAATTTCTCCAAACCATAGGGGTTAAATTTGTAATTTAACCTATAACTGAACTTAGTAGGACTAAGGGAGGTAGCCATATCTAACATCATCAACATTAGTTCACCACACAGCAAAGCTTCCAAGCTTGCCAAGAAGTGGCATGCTCCAATAATACAGATCTCTATAAGACAACTCAAACATAGAAGAAAACTAGGGAAGGAATTCATTTTACAATAGATCAAAGAAAAAAAATGACTCAATTGCCTGCTAAGGGTCTCCAAGTGATTGAATTAAAAAAAATAAGTTATCTTGAAAAAAAATTCATTGGTTTGGCAAACACTAAAATGGATTTTGAAAAAAATGAGTTTATAAAATAAGTTGGTTTAGGATAAACACTTGAAACCAACTTCTTTTAGAAAAATGAATTTGAGTGTTTAATAGTTAGTCTTTCTCTAATTTGTATGATAAGCTCCGGCCACTACCTTTAGCAACCACCGCCGGCCAACCTCTAGCCACCATCTCTAGTGACCACCTCCGGCCATCATCTTCAGCATTCGCTGCCGGCCAACTTCCGGCCACCACTTCTAACGACCTCCACCGGCCACAATCTCCGACGACTGCCGCCGGCCATCACCTCCACCGACAAATTCTTTTATAGTAATTTAAAATTAATAAAAACACTTTTAATATATAACAAAGTAACAAACTGAACAAACTTTTACATAAAAACACTTTTGAGAAAGGGTTGCCAAACACGTGTGCATTTCTATTTAAGGAGTTTTTATCAAAAGTGTTTAAATGAAAATGCATTTTTGAAAAACATTTTTTTTCCTAAAATTCATTCCAAACAGGCCCTCAATCTAAGAGATCAATAAGCATTTCACCTAACTTTAGAGGAGAAAGGGCTTAAACCCTTCAAATATTCTTTCTGAAATTCAAGAAATGGAAGGACAACTTAGACTCTTCCCCAAAGCGAGCTTCAACCTAGATGAGGTTAAGAATGCCAGAAAATTATTTACATAAATTACTTTGTCATATTACTCTCCCTCAAATTGTAGTATATGTTAATCAATCCACCATGCCAAACCATAACAGATGAGTAAACATCAAAGGAGAAAATAGAAGGGAAGAGAGTAGGAAAAGTTTCCAACAGTAAAAAAACAAACAAACAAACAAATAGGACCTGAAACACGTAGGGCCGATTTGTGAATTAAAGATAAACAAACAGATGGGAAACGATTCAAAAAGGACCCAAGGCAGAAAAATAGAATAAGTAAACTCCATAACACTATAGCACAACATCATTATCTCAACCTGGCCACAGATATTACTACGAGACTTGAACAACTACACCCAGGCAACATCATTACCTCAACCAATCAAAATTCTCAGTCACACTATCTAGAAATATTGGTTACCTGTACGTTTCAGCAAATTATTTACCTCAACCACTCGTATATTTTCCCACAACCGCGGGAATCTATACTGCGCACAACTGATGTTATTAGTTAGTCATTTAAATTAGCACCATCAAAGGTGTCATTCGATCAGATGTCATATTGGCTAGAATCCAAGTTTGATTATAACATATCTGTTTTTATAGAATTTCACCGTTATCAGTGAGCAGTATAAACACCAGATGTCCCAGTTGGCACTAATTAGTACATCACGTTTCAGTCAGATACACAAACATCTAAATATAGGAACAGCTCAGAAGTCTACAAGCTAGATTCAAGCTGTTCCACAAGAACATCGAAAATTTAATCATAGAAAACCAAAACAATCCCCATAAACTCCATAAGCCAAAAGAAATATTCCAGGCTAATCAAAATCAAAACGCTGACACATTTTATAGACAAAAACTTCAAACCAATACATTAATTCACACAGTCGAAGAACGGAAAATAGAAAAGAACAGGCAACAACATCAAACATCGAGGGGGGACGAAAAAACAATAGAGAAAAAAAGAAATGGAGAATGAAACCTGACTCATTCAATCAATGGATGCTTGAGATTTCTGATTCAGAATCTCTATCTCCAACGAAGTTCATTTCAATGAAAACAGAAACCCACCTAGAGAGGAGAGACGAAGAAGAAGCTAAAAGTAGTTCCTAAATTCCACAATTTATTACAGAGCAAAAGAAAAAAGAGTTTTATTATTTAAAATTAATATATATTATATATAAAATCCACGTCATTCATTCGACATTCTCTCCACAAGACTTCCCCCAATCCTTCTTCGGGAATTTTCCGATCCTTCTTTTGGGATATTTCTCTTTTCTTTTTTAAATAAAATAAGTGTTGTTTTTAAATATAGAAAAATAAACCAAAATATTTATAAAATATAATAAAATTTTAGAACTATCCATGATAAATGGTATAGACACTGATAGATCTATCAGTATCTACTAGTGACATTGATAGATAGTGACATTGATAGATACTAATAGAAGTCTATCAGTATCTATCAACGTCTATCATTGATAGTCCTAAAATTTTGTTATATCTTGTATATATTTTCAACAATTTTATCATTTGAAATAATTTTCCATAAAATAATGTAAATAATAATTCTTGTATTTTTATTATACGAATAAAGTCGTCTTTACTACTCCATAATTAAAATTATTTCAATCATAATGGATTTTTTTATTCATAATTTATAGAAGGGATGTTTTCAAATATAGAAAAATGAACCAAAATATTTACAAAATATAGAAAAAATTTAGAACTATCAATGATAAACATTGGTAGACACTGTCTGTGACATTGATAGATACTGATAGAAGTCTCTTAGTGTCTATCATTGATAATTCTAAATTTTACTATATCTTGTAAATATTTTCAAGAATTATATCATTTGAAATAATTTTCCTTTATAGAATATTGTTAATTAGTTTTATGCAAATGTATTTAAATGGGTCTTGCTTTTCATATTACAATTGGTTGATTATGTGATCTAATATATCACAAACCTTTTTTTTAAAAAAAATGGCCTAGATAATAGAGATTTTAACCTTTATCTATTTTTTTTTTAAAAAAAGTAAGTAATATATTCATGTTGAACTATATTTGTGTAGATTATATATGTTGATACACTTTTTAGTACAACAATTTGCATATTCAACCAAAATTGGTTTCTACCTTAGAAAAAGGGATAAGATAAATGTTCGAAAAGTTTCCGTTAAAAAATTATCTTTTAGTTCAACAATTATGATAAGGGACATCGAACTTTTGACCTATGAAATGGCAATTGACATCTTACTCACAAAATTAAATTGTTGTTAAAAAACTAATAAACATTAGTGTTTGACTTTTAATACACATTAGTTTTTTTTCAAGAACACTCATGATTAATTATTACAATTAATTAATATGTCGGTTTAATTGTTAATGATGAATCATTATTGTAGTTAACTATATTACTTAGATTAACTGTCACTCAATATTACGAATATGAATAGAGTGAAAACATTTATTTTTTTCTTTTAAGGTTGAAGGTTGAATACTTGTTATACTAAAAAAAACATAATAATTACCATTATTAGATTAATTAATGTATCAATTTTTTAAAATGATAATCATCTATTATATGTATTTATCTAACCTAACCTAAATTTAAATGAATGGTAATTGACAATATTCTTTTTATCTTTGGATAAGAAGTCCAAATCTTCCTTCTCAAAAAAAATGTATATTTAAGAATTAATAATAATGTATTATATTATATTTGTAAAAAAATCTATAAATAAAGTTACTCATATCCAAATAAACAAACTTTGGATCTTATTCTATTTATCTCTCTAATTTAAAATATCAAAATTTAGATTTTGTTTGTTTGATAAATGACCTTAAAATTAGTCCAAATTATTCATTTATTGTTTAACTTAAAAAAGATTCTCTATTAATAGTTTTCTATAAATTTTAGAAATACATACACTCGTGTTCTTGGATAAAACTATTATTATTGTTTAATCAATTTTAATAAAAAAAGAACTCAAATTTGTAATAGAAATTAAAACTTTATGGGCTTAAATGAAGTAAAATTATAAATATGGTAATTTTATTTTAGTACAACCAATAGTGGAGTCGGTAGGGGTGTTCAAAAAACCCGATGATCCAAAAAAAATCGATCAACCGCGGTTTGGGTTGGGTTATCAACTCATTTGAGTTGGGTTGGGTTCAAATAAATGAAAATTTTATGGATTGAGTTAGTTCATGTTCATGGGTTCACCGAATATAACTCAAACCAACTCGAACCAACCCGAGTTTATTATTAACTTTAAAATATATTTTTTTATTACATATAATACATTATTTATACATATATTGATTTTAATTTTATTTAATTCAAATATTTTGTTAATAATTTATTCTTCAATAACTCTAAAATAGTTTCTTTGCACTTTAGAAAGGAAATTTTCACTATATAAATTGAAATTGAGTGGTTAATTTTAATTCAATATATGAAAGTAATTATAAACAAATGACCCGATTAACCCGAACCAACCCAACCCAACCCAACCATCAAATATTTCATGGTTGAGTTGGGTTGGGTTCATTTTTTAATAAGGGTTGTTTGGGTTGAAGAAATTTACAACCCGAACAATTGGATTGTCTTTGAACCCAACCCATGAACACCCCTAGAAGTGAGATTGAATCTCTGACCTCTTGAGTCATACCTCAATACCACTAAGCTAAGCTCACTTTTGGTTATAAAAATGATATTTTAACCAAACAAAAATAGAAAAAGAGTAACATACCAAGATGAAAAATGTAATAAAGTGAGGTCGGGTAATAAATCAATAATTGCCCTTTTGTAGAAAAAGTGAAACTCTTTGTCAAGTTGAGATTGATGCCTTGCGTATGCTTCTCTATGTTGGTTTCTTTGTTGAAGATTTCTCCTCTAAAGTAGTTAGGATATGGAAGATTTGTTGTTACCTATATTTTTCTCTTTTGATGTATGAGTTTTGTTGTTAATCATCATATGAAATATAATAATTTGAAATTCTAAAATGGAGTTGTTAATAGTTTTTTACCTCATTTAATAACAATTTTTTTTTAATTTTCCATTTTCGGAAATTGTGTCTTTTTTTTCTTTTTAAAATTGGGTAAATTATAGTCTTTACCTTTTCTTTAGAAAAACACACACACAAAAAAAAGAAAGATTAAAAGAAAAAAGAAAACATTTATTTTTTAGTCAAATTTCTATGAGGAAAAAACACATTCTTTAAGAACTAGGTCTTTTTTTTTTTCAAAATAAACTACTTTTTTTTAGTTTTTAAATTTGATTTGGATTTTGAAAACAGTCTTTCTAGATTTAGGGGTCATTTCGATCGCATAAATTGTTTCATGAGTATAGATATTAAATATCTGGGATTTGAATGTCTGAATTTCAAATGAATAATTAATATATATATTTGGATATATAGGATAATTAATGTTTGGATGTTAAATATTTGTGATCAATTCAATAATTTGTATATAGAAACTAAATGTAAATAATTACTTAATTAAATATAAGAAATCAATTAAATTTAACATTAATTAACTTATTGTTATGTTAATTAAATAAAATAAAAAATAAATGGTTCTTTTCAAATATAAGAAAATGAATCAAAATATTTACAAATAATAACGGACTTTCAAGGTCTATCTATGATAGATCTCGATAGACATAGATACTAGGATCTATCGCGGTCTATCACAGAGGAAACATCTTATAAATAGAAAATTTCCAAAAATATTTTTTATATTTAAAAAGGCCCCTACTACAGATAGACTGGAATATTTTACTATTATTTGTAAATATTTTCGACAGTTTTGTCATTTAAAATAATTTTTCAAAATAAATAAATACTTTTTAATTAAATATAATTAAATTAATGAATATATTAATTAGAATATTGATAATTAACAATAGTAATTTATATTAAATAGTTAAGATGATATAAAAGATTGATAGTAAAGATATTACTTGAAATTTGTTAAGTCTAGATAATATATTTATATTTAGTAATTAAAACTAGTAGTAATGATTACTTGATGTTAATTTTTTAATTAATTAAGCTACATTTTTACACATAAAAATCCCACATTTTTGCAAGGTATTAAAAAATCCATGTCATATGGGTTTTAAAATTTTTTAAATAATAATATCCTGAGTTGTAAAAAATAGAATTCAATAAAACAAACAGAGATATTAAATATCTGTCTGAAATCTCAAAGAAAAATCTATAAAACAAACAGGACATTAGATAACAAAGCAAAAGAACTCAATTGGAGTTTATCGGTAAGTTATATTTTCAAAATCGTTAAAAAAAAAAAAACTAACTAACTTTTTTAAAACCCAGAGAACAAATGGGAATAAAAAAGAATGAAGCGAACACTTGGTTGAAGGAAACTCAAAAGGTGCCTAAATAAAAAAAAGTAGGCAACCCTAAGAAATTAATAAAGCCATTGGTCATTGGAGGAAAAATTTCTTGTACTATAGGAGTACTCCCTCAATTTATTGTGTCATATTAATTTTAAAATAGGTTGGGATCTTTTAACATTAATGTAGAGTCCAATAATATTTATGAAGATTAATTTATAGTGTAAACAAAGGAGTACTAAAAAATTTTCGAGTCATTGATGGCTTTCTCGCTCTTCATGTAGAAAGAACTCCTTATGTGAGTATTGTTGTTCGAAGCCTATCGAGACCCAAAACAAACAATAAAATTTAACCACTTTCACGAACTTATAGGCTTGTGGGAATAGATCATCTCCACAGGGAATCTTGAGATATCATATCTAATTGATGAATTTGAATGGTCACAAAGGGGCTTTTGAGGTTAGTGTGTGCAAAGATTAGTATGTGCAAATAAATTTAAATCGCTTATATGTAAAAGCATAATTGAAACGGAAAATTGATTTGCGTAAAATTTTAGCCTAGGGAATTCGGAATCTACCCATGTTGGGGTTGTACCCTAAATCTCCCAAGTTTTGTAGTTTCTTTGTACACGAATTATTTATTTAATAAAATAAGATTTTATTTTATTCGATATTTAGTTTTTGCATAACCCAATTACGAGAATTTTTGGGATTTGTTGAAGAATGACTCACATTAGGAGTTCTCACCATCTTTATATAGAATTTATAGATTACTCATTTAATTGTCAATTGATTTTAAAATTAATCCTAATATTTATGTAATATAGTATGAAGATTCATGAAGCCCAAACGAACATTGAGTTTATAAAACGTTGGGATCCAATCCACGAACCTAAGGGGATTTAGGACACTGAGTTGGTTATTATAGCCAGTAGTTATTATGGTTGGTGGATTATAATAGTTCGTATTTGGGGTGTATACTATTTTAGTCTAAGTTATAATAGTTTGTGTTTCGGGTGTAAACTATTTTTGTTTGAATAGGAAATAGTAAGCACTGTAGCAAAGAAAAAAATAGAAATGAGTGACAAATAATAAATACGGTCGTAAAGAAAGTTTTGAAATAATATTTACTATACTTAATTGTAGGCTAAATAGTTGTACATACCACTATTATATTTGGTGTTTCAAACATGGAGCAGGCTATGATAACCCACCTCGCCAACTTCTAGTTGGTGCCTCAAACAGCCCCTAAAGTGTTTTGGAAGAGAGGATGAATGTTAATTTAAATGTGAATAGACCAAACTTTTTCTCTATGTTGGCTTTGTCTATTCTGATGTTTATGTAAATTGTTCCTGTTTAGAGTTACACAAATATATTTTTATCAAAGTTATGAATCTTCATAGTTCATACCTCGTAATAATTATGAAAAATACTTAATAGCACATCCAACCCAACCCATCTAATTATCCAATCACTACTTGTTAATGACAAACACTAGTTATTTTTCTCTCATCTAATTTTAGACGGAAATCAAGTCAGAGAACAATGTGGCGATGACTTTAAATAGTTTGATGATTCAAATTTTTATTGAAGATTACCACCACAACATTTCATTTCTCAATTTTGGTTCGAACGTTCAAGGGCAATATCACAAACTGCTAAAAGTATAAGGATGTTTCTAAAAACAATAGATATATTAAAGTTAAAAGGTTAATTTCCATAATTTAACCAAAATAACAATAACAATTAAAAATAAAATTAAAAGGGTTGTTAGAAATTTTCATCCCTTTAGAATGGCTCGTCTACTTTCCATGGGCATTAAGGTCACGAGTAGTAAATGGCCAACCTTCTCCTTCCCTTCCCCACTTTGTTTAAACTTACCATTAATATATAATGCTACCAAATTCTAAATTAGAATAAAAGCGTAGGTCAATTGACATAATACTTGTATTATCGGCCTTGAAGTTAATTTTGTCGTTGATATATAAACTCAGAACAAGTGTCTCAAATTAAGCTTACAAGAAAAGAAATACATTGGAGGACTTATTTGAAAAGGTAAGCTCAAACCACATCCTTTTGTAACTACTACACTAGCCATTTCTATTTTGGTCTTAATCTCAACCTCTTATCTTAATCTAATTTTTGTTTTTTTTTTTTTGTCAAATTTGTAACAAGTCTGGTCACAGTGCATTAAATTGTTACAATCGAATGAATTTTTCATTTTAAGGATTTCATCCTCCAGCTCAGTTGGCAGCCACAACAGTAAATACTATTGCCTCTTAAAATTCAATGCCTACTAATAATCTTTTTGGTTGTCTGACAACAGATGTAATACCCATTTGACGAATGACTTAACCAACATAAGTTTAACCAATGAATACAATAGTGAAGAAATGATAACTGTTGGTTATGGTCTGTCAGCCTCTAAATATTACTCACAATTGGCAGTGGTATACTTTCCATCCCATCTCATTCCTTTACTAAATATATATATATAATGATTGAACAGTGGTTCTCTGGCCAATCGAAGGAAAAGAAAAAGAAAAAGAATATGGAGAAATTTATTTTATGCTTAATGTGTGATAGATCCGATGAATCGTTACTATCCTTTTATTTGGAGAGTAAAAACAATAGCTTCAGAAAGATTTACTCCTTTCGAGCCATTTAGTATTTTAATTTTGATGATTGTGCGTTGATTATGTTTATATTTGCATTTTACGGTATTTGTAGCTTAACTTATGTTGGAATTGCTACCCTCTGATGGACAGAAAATGACAACAACGAACGGTCACGAATGACAGTAGTCAGAAAATGGAACCTACAAAATAGAAAATTGTTACAGGCTAAGTCGCGGAATTTACTCTCTTTAAGACGTTTCGCAGCTTTGCCAAAGTGTGCAAGCAGTTCTACTAAATTACTACGTTCCTCGGATAAAATAACCTAGAATATATAAATCTGTCTCGATCGAAGTTGTACTGTACCTGATCGAAAAACTCACACCCTTCAATATGTAAATAGCTCGGAAACAGGCCTTGAAGGCCAACGGTTGCGCAAAACTGATGGGGAGAGGGACGCACGCAACCACAGAACTACATGTGAAGTTCCGAAGACCATGTAAAAAGTGAATGGTTAAAAGATATTTTCTTTTATTGATATAAAAAAATAAAATAAGAAACTGAAATAATAATAATTTTTAATAAAAAATAATCACACACGTCCTGTCACCCAACTGGACGAGTAGTGTACCCCTTGGGGCCCAAACCCACAACTCAAGGTAGGAGTATAAAAAGAAGATTCTACTTCCTAAATTAAGCAAGGTGGGAGTCTCAAACAAGTTTTTTTTTCCTCTTTTAGAACTTAAAATTTTTGCCAACAACTTACTATGGTTCCACCTTCTTGGCCAATGGCTCTGAAATTTTGCAACAACCTGAGGTAACTTTATTAATCCATTATCATTTTGCTAGATTAGATTCCATGAAATCTCTGTTTTCATTCACAAAATTAAAGGTACATGAAAATATGGGTAATTATTGCCTCACCTTCTTGTTTATTGGTCTTTAGATGGATTATATATCTAACATTGATTTTTCACAAAATACTTATTTTTCTTTACAATGTCAATGTATGTTAATAAATTTAAAATAATTAAACGAATTATAATTAATTAAGTTTCATTGAATATAAAAATTGAAAACAAAAAAAATTATCTAGTGAGAATTAAACAAACATTAGAACTTTGAAATTTATGGAAGTTTCAAATTTCCCTTTTTGGCTAAAAGGTGTGTTTAGTTTAGTTTTTTTTTTTTTTTTTTTTTTTTTTTTTTTTTTTTTTTGACATAAATAGCTTTTGAAACACTTCTAATATATATTTTAAATATTTGTATTAAAAATATTTAAATAAAAATGACTATTTTTAAAAACATTTTTTTCTCTAGTTAAACTATGAAGTTAATCCCGAGGTTTTGTTCCTTTTAGGGCCATACCACATGGCATAAATTGTAAAGACAAATAATGCAGTTTTAAAGGACAAACGCCCTATCTCCCTCCATGAACAAAGACAGAGATCATAATTTTGGGATTTCAAATAAAAACAAATTGCTTTCCATGTATTTCTTATTCATTATAAATATATATTTATGTTGGAAATTTATAATTATATATAAATAAAATGCGAAAACTGAATTATATAAAAAATCCACTTTTACAAATTAGAGCAAAAAAGATTAACAATCATAAAATTATCAAAATAATTAAGAACAGGGAAAAAAATCCATTGGTTCATCCAAAACTTGATACTACGTCCAATCTTCTGTAATTACAGGTTCTACCATGGTGAAGATTGTAAAAATACACCAAATTTGCATTATAAATCTCTCCCCAAATAGTCTAACACAAACTATATAAATTCAAATACCACTGCTCGGTAATTGGAATAAACAATAAGAGAGAAAAATGCCAAAAAATTTAAGAGAATGAACTCTAAATTCTCTCAATTAATAAAAAACACATATATATGTGTTTTGGTGCGAATAACCTAAAGGCCCAAATGGGCTATTTTCCCTTTTCTTAATTTTGACTTTGGTCAAATCATATTGTAATATATATAAATATAAATATATATATATATATAGGTGCTGCAACAAAAATCCTAAATAACATTAAATGGGCCAAGCCCAATCCAAAACTTCAATATTCATGCATTCTTTTATTCTGACTTTGGTCAAAATCAACCTCAATTTACAATAATAATTTTGACTTTTGGTAAAGAAAAAATCATACACACACACTTTTTATATATATATATATATATATATATGCTTCTTTATGAAGTATGAACAATTCGCACATTGATTAAGAAAGAAAGTGATCATAGATATATAAATGATGACAATTATCTCAATGAGACGTTTTGGATGGTTCTAAAGTAAAGTTACGATGATTTATATCCAAAGGGAGCAATATTATACCATTGTAGAGATAGTTGAAGCTTGGTTTTAAAAAAATATGTTTTAAATATTTTAAATTACGTACAACACAGTGTTCTCCAACTAGCATAAATAAAATCTAGGAATTTATATATATGAATTAAGAAAAATAAAATAAATAATAAAAAGGAGAAAAAAACAAAAACAAAGACACAAAGCTGCCACTGACGTAACCAAACACAAAAAGGTGGGAGATTTTTTGGGTTTTTTTTTGCATTTTTATTATTCTTTTTTTGGAAATATATTTTTTTACCCTTAATTTTTAGATCTAGTTTTTATTTGGTAGTTTCAAAATGTTATATTTGCCCGTTTGGTAATCATTTTATTTTTTAATTTTTGTTCTTAAAAATTAAGCTATTTTCGCTCAATTTCTTACAATGTTTATATATCTTTTAAGTACGAAGTTGAATTTTTCGCGAAATTCCAATATACAAAAACAAGATTTTATAAAAGTTTTTATTTTTTTTATTTTCAAAACTTGATTTTTTAAACCATCGATAAAAAATAGACAACAAAGGAAGAAATTTAGAAATGGAAATAGTGTCTATGGACTTATTTTTCAAAAACAAAAAATAAAAAAAACAAATGGTTATCAAATGGAGCTTAGATGTTTACCAAATTGAGTATTAATTTTTAAGTTTTAAGTCTGATTTCAATTTAATCTATTGATTTCAAAATATTGCAAATTTTATCTTTGAAATTTGAGTTTTGTTTGAATTTGGTAACTATCTTTCACGATTTATAATTTTAATTTTGATTGTTTAGTAAATATCGATTCGTTTTTAATAATAATGTCTATAAACTAAGCTTAAAATATTAGAAAAATTATAATTAATTAAGTTTCACCATTTTTATCTCTATAAACATCAAAATTATAAGTATAAATATAAAAATTTAGGGATTGAAATGAAATAAAACTCAAAGTTGAAATATATATACATATAACTTTCGTCCTTTTCTCCTCTTCTGTCTCTTTGATAAAGGTATGTTTGTTTCATAGGTTTTTTTTTGAAATTTTAGATAAACATTTGATATCCTTATTTATTTCACAAAATTTATATTTATTGAATCTGCAAATCATTTCCTTGTTAATACAATAAAAATAATACAATAAAAATAGACCATATATGAAGAGGAATATGAATTTAACTCAAGCTTTCAACTTCTATAGTTTATAAATATATCACCAAATTTTTATAATCATATAACTATTACATGTTAACGTTTTAAACTCACCAAATTGACGTCAATAATTTGTTTGAAAGAATTTGTATGAGTTTCAATTTTCTTAAAAAAAAAAAAAAATGAAACTAGTCAATTGAAAGAGTTGGAATACATAAATCAATTCAAATGTCTACATCAATATACCTCAATTGACGTGCAATCTTAAGCAAAAGATTCTCGTACAAATGAGCATCTTAATTGGAACTATTAAAAAAAGAAAAATTAAGGTTTTTAATTATTTAATTATTTATTTTTGTTTTTAAAAATTAAGTCTATATCATCCACATTTCTTGTCATGATTTACATATTTCTTTAAGTATAATTGTTGAATTCTTAGCCAAATTCAAAAAAACAAAAACAACCTTTTGAAAACTACTTTTTTTAATTCTTAGAATTTGACTTGATTTTTTAAATCCTTAATGAAAAATAGATAACTAAGGAAGAAATTTGAGAATAGAAGTAGTATCTATAGGTTTAATTTTTAAAAAATAAAAACAAAAAACGAAACGAATACCAAACGGTGCCTTAGCTTTTAATAACTTCAAAATGCTACAATAAATAAATATATATATATATGTTGGTTCAACACGTAAGCTTTATTTTATTTCTAAAAACTTCATCAGGAAACTCTTTCTAGATACATGAGGTCGCAAGCACGTATCCATTTACTTTGAAAAGCCTCCCTAAAATCTTGCCAAATCTCAATGATAGAAAGTTCAATGTATTATGCAACGTAATTGGAGTCCATGATAGATCTTGCAACCACAAAGATGCGAAGGAGGTGACGACATCCTCAATCATATGCTTACAGGGTGGTGAAGAATTTGATAGACACATGAATCTTCTTTTCCACAACCAAGAAGCCTACCTGTATGTCGTGTTCAGTTGTCATTCCCTTAAGATTGGTTTGCTAGACACTGATAGAAAGAAGGTTAATGTGATCATAGTTTTCACAGTGACACCTCTAATTAGAATCCAAAGCATTTGGCCTTCAGAGAAATTCCAATTTGTCATTTCTAGACCATGGTAGAACATGAAAGAAGGAAAACCTCGGCACCAAAATGATAGGTCTCCAATTATGTTGTAATATAAAAAAAAAAGAATAAAAGAGAAAAGGAGAAGTCGGCGGTTGAATCGGTTAAGACTTATTGTCAATACTGTTGGAGAAGTTGAGGTTTAAAAAGAAGGAAGAAATCGGAAGGGAGGGCAGTGAAGTCTGAATATCAAGAGTGAGGAAGGGGGCTCTCGAGAGTGGGAGTTCGGAAGTCTTTATCGTGGAGAGTTCATCGTAGTGTGCCGCGCATCGTCTACTTCTACTAAGCGATCGTGTAGCAGAGCTTAGCGATCGTATAACATTTGGTAAGCGATTGTGTAATGTTTTGTAAGTGACCGTATAGTATTTTGTAAGCGATCGCGGGGTGTTTTGTGGACGATCGTCTAGTGTTACTCAGTGATCGTATAGTGACTTTAAGGGATCGTATGGAATGTTGTAAATGATCATTTGGAGTTGTTAAGCGATCGTCTAGTCTCTATTTGTCTCTTATCGTTTAATAAAGAGTTTGTTCATCATTTAGTTGCTATTCCAGAAGTTTGTACCAACTCGTTACGTTAATAAAGACTTTCAAGAATCAGTTTTCTAACACAAAACAAACTTGAACATGCGTCTACATTAAAACTGAGTAATTAATGGAGAAGGAACTGACAAATTGATTTTAAGAAGGATTTTCAAAGAAAATGGATATGGGTCTGCAACTTCTTGCATCAAGAAAGAGTTATTTATTGTTGAAATGTTTAGAAAATAAAAGTTGTGTTCAACCAACCATATAGATTATTGTCTAAGAAGAAGAGGCTTGAAATGTTGGGTTTGGGAGCCTATATAGTTTGAAATCTGATATATTGTTAGAACATTTGTCTCAATTTGAAGAGGAAGAGGCTTTCCATCGTAACTCTTGAAGCTTCAAAGAGGTAAGAAAATTTGAAAAACGTACATGTTTGTTTAATATTTAACTAAGCTTACATGTATGTGTCATTTATATCATGGATTGCTTTTGACATTGCTGAGTTTGGGAGCAAGGATTCCCAATATAAATGAGGTGAGAGAGTGGCATGACCATGTCCAATCCTAGAAAGAATTGTAAGTTGTAATGGAAGAGTTAGAGGGTATGCATTAGAAAAGTTTAAGGTACCTCCCGATGTTTATAAAATATATGAGCTACTCTTCTTATTTCTAATTGGTTTTAAAATGAACCTCTATATTATCTAATATGGTATCAGAGTCCATGATGGCCAAACAGACATACGATAAAAAAAATATATAGAGATACGATCGAAGAAACACAAATGTGAGATTGAGATTATAGTAAAAAGAAACAAAAAGAAGAAACTATTGTTCATAATTTTACTAGATACGAACAAAAGGGAAAACATAACTTTATTGTGCCAAAGGAAGAGCAAGGAAAAGTAGTTGTTAGGATGTGATGGTTCGATCGATGTTGGTTTTAGACGAGAGAGAGAGGGAAAAGATATAAGAAAAGAATGGATGGAGAAGAGAGAAGATTAAATCCAAAAGGAATGAAGAAGAAGGCAAAAGGAAAAAAGAGAGATGAAATTGAGATATCAAAATATATCAAGTATTATAACATAGACACCGATTGTTGAAAAACAAAAAAATGATACCAGATAATAGCAAATCAACATTAGCCAATTCAATATCACATAAAGGAAACATTATCAATCAACTATAAGTATGGTGTAACAGAAGCAAGAATTATACTTATTTTGATCAAATCCTTAAAGATGATCATGAAAGTAAATCAACTTTATAAATATTCTCCATATAAAAAGGAATTTAACAACTTTTTCAAACAACATTGCTAATCACATACCTTTTCAACAAAAGTCGAACATCAACTCAAATTATTTTTTATTCAACAATGTAAGCAATAGAACATGCATAATTCATGCTAAAAAAGCATTTAATAAAACTCCAATAAATTTTAATCAAAAGATAAACAACAGATCTTAATCATAAAAACAGTGACAATCTTTTGCATGGCTCAATATCTTTTTGCTAGTTCAATACTTTCAAAGAAAAATACAAGGATAGAACAAACATCTAAAGTGAACCAAAAAGCTAAATAATAATCAATAAAGACAAATGCCAAATAAATGGATATATAAAGATTTCTCATGACATTAAATCTAATAGTCGATCAATTCAAGAATTGAAATTCATAATTTTTTTAAAATAATACAAGAGATATAATTTTCATAAAGATACCAAAAGAGTAATTATCTCAATAGTTCAAAAATTAAAGGTTACTAAATATGCAATTTTCTTTGTTGGATTCAAGTAAGCCATTTAGTAGTTGCTATTTGAATATAACTCTATTTTTTTTTTTTTTTTTAAAAAATGCTTCTACGGTTGGTATAGTGATCAATTTGTTTTTAGTTTTCTTTAGTTACAAAAGAACCAATTCTTTAATAAAGTTATATAGGTCGTGGTGGACAATTATTTCCTTTTTGGTTTTTGGCTTTTAAAAACTAAGTCTATTTCTTCACAATTTCTTACAATGATTTACATTTTTAAGTATAAGAGTTGAATTCTTGACCAATTCCTAAAACAAAAAACAAGCTTTTAAAAATTACTCTTTTTAGTCTTCAAATCTTGGCTTGATTTTTTAAAATATTGCTAAGTAGATAAAAAAAAACAAAAAAGAAATTTAGACGTAAAATGAGTGTTTATAGGCTTAATTTTCAAAAACTAAAAATAAAAAAACTAAGGTCTTGTTTGATAACCATTTTGTTTTTTTTTTTGTTTTTAAAAAATTAAGTCTATAAATACTATTTCCACCTCCAAATTTCTTCATTTGCTATCTACCTTTGACCAATGATTTAAAAAATCAAGCCAAATTTTAAAAATTATTAAAGTAGCTTTTGAAAATTTATTTTTGTCTTTAAAATTTGGCTAAGAATTCAACCATTGTACTTATAAAAGATACAAATCATGGTAAAAAAATAGAAGAAAATAGGCATAATTTTCAAAAAAAAAAAAATGGTTACCAAACGAGGCTTAAATGGTTATGAAACGAAGCCATAGATATCCTCAATTGTTTTCATATAGATACTCTGATTTTTCTCTTATTTGTTCCGATTCTTACATCAATTTTCCTTGAAACCAAAATTTTAAGTTAAATTACAAAATCTCACAAAATCCCAAAAGCCAATTTCTCCCCTTAATGCAATAAAAAAATGATGAGAATAGCCAAAAAAAAAAAAAAAAAAGGTATTTGGCTATTAATACAAACTTAACTACCAACACACAACCTTGTTATAACATTTAAGGTTTAAGATCCCTTGGTGCTTTATTATTTTTTCTTCTTGTCATAATCTATATACTTTAACTGAAGTTGTCATTTTTTTTAGATAAACAAATATTGTACAATTAACAAAAATGAGAGTAAGAGGGTGATGAAAAGGAGATGGGGGAGCAAAAGGGGAAATAGAGAAATAAGAAGGTATTGACGATTTTCGGTTGAACTTTTTTTTTTTTTAATTTTTTTTAAAAGTTTAATGGTATTTTTAAAACATTTGAAATTATAGAGGTATTTTTTTAACTCAAAATATTAAATATTTCCATCCAAAACCAATGGTAATGGTATTTTTGAACTATTTTTGGATGTTTAAGGGTATTTTTTAAACTTTAGAAAGTTCAAGGGTATTTTTTTACGCAAAGTACAAAGTTTGGGTGTATTTTGTATAATTTAGCCATTTATTTTTGGTAAAAGTTCTTTTGGATTCAATTTCTATTTGGTTCATAAATTTTAAACATTATACTCTTAGTTATTAAGTTTTGAGTTTGATTTCAATTTAGTCTGTAGATTTCAAAATGCTACAATTTTACCTTTGAAATTTGAGTAATTTTGTTTCAATATGGTCCATTTACTTCAAAATTAACCCTTTTAACTTTGATTGATTTTTCCTAAATATTCATCTCCAATCTTTGATGTTAATATATATATTAATTAATCTAAAATAATTATGAAGTGAATTTTAAGTTTAAGTCCAATAGTGATGAAAATAGTAAAACTTAATTAACAGTCATAAATTTAAATTAATTAATAAACATTATCACTGGAAATGAAAAGTGGGTATTTAGTGAAAGATCAAAGTTAAAAATGTAAAACTTGAAACTTAGGAAACAAATTGAAATAAAACTCAAATTTCATTAATAGAATTGCAACATTTTGAAACTTAGATGCTAAATTGAAATCAAACTCAAAGTTGATGGACTAAAAGTGTAATATTTTAAAATGTAGGGACCAAATAGAAAATAAATTCAAATTTTTTTTTATTACTGTAAGTACACATGGTATTTAATTATATTGGTAAAGTTATATATTATTCAATAATAATTCATATAGATGGGTGATAATGGATAGGAATAGGATTGGCAAAAAGCTGATGAGAAAATCCCTTCCCACCTACCTCAAATCTCTAGCTTTAATTGGAATTAACTCTGTTCAATTAATATATTAATAAGTGAAGTATGTGTTGATATTAAATTATATCGAAGAAGATAGAGGCTTCTTCCATGATGGTGCGGTTCGGTTCGGTTCGAACTGCACAAACGGTGCGATTCAGTTTTATGTATAAATGAATTTGATTTGAATCAAATCGAACCGATTCCACTCCTATTTCCATCATTCAATGTATGTTGTCACATGAAGTTGAACTTCACACTTATATAAAGCTATATTGCCTGCCCTTCTCCTTAGTCCTAACTTCTCGATATGGCTGCTCCGTTTGATAATTATTTAGGTTTCGTTTCATAACTATTTAAGTTTTATTCGATAACTATTTGATTTTTTAATTTTTGAGAATCTATTTCCATTTTCAATTTTTAAAAAATAAAAACCATACATATTTTATTACTATAATTGGTTTTATGTTTTTGAAAACTGAAAAACCAAAAACATATTCGGAAATTATTTTTTGTTTTCTGTTTGTTAAAAACAAAAAATAAAAAACAAAAAACGTGCTTGATAATTGTGTTTTTGTTCATACATTTTAAAAAATCAAAACCAAAATAAGTTCTGATGACTTTTTTTTTTTTAGTTTTATACTTTTTGTAAAAATAAAATCAAACTATTTTTTAGTTTTCATATTTTGACTTAGTTTTTGAAAATATTGGTAAAAATTAGATAACAAAACAAGAAATTTAGAGGTGGAATGAGTGTTAATTTTCAAAACCTAAAAAAAAAAAAAACTAAATATTTACCAAATGGGGCCTACATTATCCCATCCTAATTTTCAACCTTAAATTGCATCATCGTCAATGCACATTATCAAGTTCCATCTCAAAACTTAATTGACAATAAGAGAAATAGTTAATCTATGTTATAAATATTGTGAGGTCCCTTGGTTTTTACAATGTGACACTGACATCTTCAAGTGGAGGCATCACTCTTTATAAGTAGAAGAATAATTCTTTTCATTGTCAATTGATTTTGAGATGAAATTTTATGATATTTAATATTTTATCAGATTCCAAAAAACACAAACAAGTATTCAATCTAATAAAGGAAAAGAATCTTTCCAAAACAAAATATGAGAAGAAAAAAGTTTATAAATAAAGAATTAAAGGCTTTAGAGATCCATGCTCTGTGTCAACATGAATCATGGGATTTTGATTGGAATTTTGACTTCAAGAAAGAGAGTGAAGAGAATGGTTGAAACTTGAAAGTATAATTTGTGTTGGAAGTAATTAAAGTTGTGGGAGTTGGAAAAATATTTATGGTTGATTTTCATGTAAGATATTATGTCATCTAATTCATTCATGCATCATCTTACTTCATGAAGAGTACAACTATGAACTACATCTATTTGAACAAAAAAAAAAAAATAAATAAAAAAATCCAATTTCTATTTTTTTCTTTAAAATATAAAATGATTACCAACTGGAATCTTAAAGTTTCTTTATAGTTTTTTAGCTCTAGTTCTTGTGACTTCCATTTATTTTATTTTCACATATTTTAAATGATAGCTAACAAATAGAATGTCACACCCCCTCCCAAATTACCTTTCCAATCTAGGAGGACATTGAAGGAACTCTAAAACTAGAGAACCAGTGAGCAGAAGCGGATCATTCCAAACTCCATTGAGAAAGAACAAAGACATTTACAATCATACAGAAATAGTTATGCATTGAGAATAAATTACAGCATGATATTTAAGAAAATACAAGGAGATTGAGTATAATACCTTTGAAGAACTCTTTCTTCACGTATTTTCCTCGATCAGTCTCCAACACGTCCAAACAACACGAACGCAATGATCAACACAATAAACATCACGAATGGAAAAACCTTGATCGTAATCAAGTACAACTCAATCCTTGAACCTTGACGAGTAAAACTCTATCATCGATCACCAACGAGTAAACAAGACACCACCACAAGATTACCTTTGTATTCTCGGTGTGAGAATCCAGGAGTTGGGGCTCTGTATGATTTTGGATAGAGGAATGGAGGAAGTAAACGATCGAGTATGCGATCAAATGATCATGTAGAAGAAAAAACCTATCATATAGACTTGATACTCGATCATGTAGCAACGAGTAACTATCACATAGTAAACTCGATACTTAAACGTTTAGCTCTCTAATACTATAGTTTAGTAAAACCTTTTTACTCGATAGTTTTTCTGTGTGATGTTTTCGAATTGAATATTCTCATGATGTAGAAAAATATTTTCCTTTTTATCTCATAGTTACCATAAACCGCAAATAACCTCCCACTCAAGTCGGTTATTAAGAAAAAGAATTATTAATTATCATATAATTAATAAATTATAAATAAATACAATAACTAACTTATCATATTATATTTATAATCTATAGTTTTAATATTGCATCATATGCAACATATAAACCATCGTTCCTTTTCTATTTTATGGTATTTAATATAAATCATATTTATATTAATTTATCCAATTAAATAATGTATCAAATACATTATATCAATTATATCACATATAATTGAATTAATTTAATTATATCATATATAATCAAATTCCCTCTTGTTAATTTGAACACTTCAAACTAACCCAAAATCTGATTCTCAACTTGAACCCATTGAGCTACCAAAGAGACCTTATAAACCTATAGGTTGAAGCTCCAATGGTACGTGAATAATTGACTAAACTCTTTAATCACGATATCCACCATCCATTAACTGTCGGACACTCCATTAAAGACCGATAGTTGCACTCTTCACACTACAGATATATTTCTGTGTCCATTGGATATAACCAATCAACAGTATGATGACCTTTCACAAATCGTTCGTAAGTACAACTGGACTAATTTACTGTTTTACCCCTGTAGTTATATCTAACTTCTTAAGTACCACTGATTCCTCTAATGAACAATAAGTCATAGTCCCACTATGACCGAGTCCTCTCTTCCCAAGAGAGGGTATGGCCACTATGTTCAAGACCTGTAATCAGCCCTTAAGGGAGCCATTTATCTACTTACCCCTGCTTCGGGGAAGGAGTCAATTCCATCTTGTATAGCTGAGTTCTCAACTCCCCAATCAGACGAATCCCCAAAGTGGTAGGCTTGTTGAGTTGACAATCTGACCACTCTCACCCATACAAATCAAAGGACCTCCCTTATAAGTAGGAGTTCCCGACTCACTCAGGATTCAGATCATGTCAACTATGGTCATCCTAGTGAAATGTAAGTCTCAATTATCAATGGCGTTATATAAAGAGACTAATCATTTCGTGGTCCAGTCTTATACAAATTCTTTGTATAGGATACCCTTGCTCGCATGTCTCCACATGAATGATCAAGATCAAATTATTTGTAGCACTTTACAAAACTTGTAACATCTACAAAGCGGGCCATATCCATAGTATCACCAGGATAAGGTATCCATCCTTTATCCATATACTACAGACCATTTAGGTTATTACTTAAGGCACGATTCACTTGTATGTCTCCACATACATCCTTAAGTTACATAAAATAACCTCGGATCTTAGTTTATTGAATTGAGTAAATGCTTATAAAATAACACTTATTTTATTAATAACAATATGTTTACAGAGTTTACAAACTACGAGACTGCCAGGAGATTTAGGACACTATTCCCAACAATCTCCCACTTGTCCTAAAGCCTCATGAGACTAATGTACAATATAAAGACAATACAAAATATAATAAACTAGGGCATACACTATACCCTAATAACATCTCCCACTTGCCCTAGACAAGGTGCTGCATATCCCGTAGACCCAGACTCTCTAGACGACCCTCGAACATTTTAGCCGTGAGAGCCTTTGAAAATAGATCATCAACATTGTGCTCCGATGCGATGTTCGTGACAATTACATCACCGCGATGCACAATCTCTCGGATTAAATGATATTTTCGTTCTATGTGCTTGCCTCTTTGGTGACTCTGAGGTTCCTTAGAATTTGCCACAACCTTGCTATTATCACAATAAAGTATGATCGACAAAGATATATTTGGAACAACTTCAAACCAATAAGGAACTTCTTAAGCCAAACAGCCTCTTTAGCGGCTTTAGAAGCAGCTACGTATTTGGCTTCCATAGTAGAGTTTGCGATGCATCCTTGCTTGATGCTTTGCCATACTATAGCTGCTCCATTCAGAGTGAACACTGACCCTGGTGTTGATTTCCGAGAATCTCTATTAGTCTGAAAATCAGAGTCTGTGTATTCTGTAAGGATCAAATCCTTATCTCCATACACGAGCATATAGTCCCTCATTCTCCGAAGTTACTTGAGGATCGTTTTGATCGCCGTCCAGTGATCTAATCCTGGATTGGATTGATATCGACTGACGATTGATAACTTATAGAAATACAAGTTATTTATATTGTTTTATTTAGATATTGCGGCTAAAAGAGAGAAAAGTTGCGTCGAATGTATGGAAATTGGCTAAGAAATGCAAGAATTATAAATTATTGCCAATACACCCACTAACACCATTGCGATGGTAGAAAAGGATGTTTTCATTTTGTTTTGCAGGAAATCAAGTCACCGCTTGCATCATGGCTCAAAGAGAAATTGAACAACGCATCATCGTCGCCTTGCGCCCGTCAATCAATAATGAAGAGACGATCAACGCAATGACGGCGCACGTGATAGTCGATCCAGAGCTTAACGTCAACTACATGTGGTAATAAAAAAAAACACCGCACGCGGACAAACGATTGAAGATGCAAAAGAGCAACGCAATTGCGGAGGATTCAGACGCGTGAATAATCAACCGTTGTGCATTTCTGATGGGATTGATTGCGTAACAGAAGGAATATTCATTCCACCAATTCTGGAGCTGCCTTAACAATAAAGTGGGGTCCACACTACAAGAATTAAAGCTGAGCCTATAAATAGCCTTTGAAACTCCATTGCAAAATATACTTGATATAGGCTTATTTTGATATTTTTATATTGAGAGAGAGACTGGTTTGAGTGCGATCGGAGTAGATCCAGGAAGAATTAAGAGACAAGGCCGAGAGGTGAGTCTCAGGGAAAATCCTTCAAATCTGCGCCGTTGAAGCTCTGTATCAAGGTCACTCCTACCGGACGAGCAAGCCTGAGAGGGAAGCTCTTCTTTCCATTCATTTCATACGCTGGCAAGAAAATCCACCTTCCAGATCTGTGTCAAGACGTTGGCACTCTTCTGTATTTGTTTTTATCTCTTTTCATTAAATGTATTCATCTTCTCAATCTCTATCATTCACACCATTTATCAGACGCTAAATCTTAGTATTGTATGTCATGATCATTTTCATCTCCATCTTTCTGTCTATTTCCGTTCATCCGTAAATCGCTTTCTCCATGATGTTTTCTTAATCCCTTGGTAATTAGCATGAATCTAACAAGTAAATTAATCTGTGCTAAAGAAATAAATATGTTTAGCTAAAGCATGCTAGACAATATCTTCACCTGTGAGAGAAGAAGTGAAGATACCATTCTGCCTGTCGAGAGAAGGTTAGAAGAATATGTTAACTAAAGCTAGAAGTACTTCCAAAGATGGAAGTAACCTTGCATTCATTACGTTCATCCCTGTTTCACCACAGAGATGTGGGAACATGGCCGATCACTGAGAAGTGTACGCCAAGGGAAAGCGGAACCATAGTTATATCTTTAACGCAATTAATGAACTTGTGATGTTTGTATTAATTATCCTTTCTATTTTTGCTTCATACATAAAGCCTTGCCACCGCATAACACGATCCTTTGTATAATCTTCACAGTCAGTCTCAAACTCAATATCATGTATCGGTATCCTGTATCTTGTATCATAATAGCTTAGGTTTACTTTTATCGCACTTTACTTTATTATCGTAACTTTACTTTACCGCACAATTTTACTTTATTGCACTTTACATACCTGTACACACACACTTTTCATTAATTGTAAAAATCGGTCGCATATATCAAGAACGTAACGCATTAACTAAGCAATCTCTATGTTCGACCTCAGATCACTCTGTTTGTGATATTTTGTAGGACAGATCTCTTTGTACTAGCTGTTCATTGCGGAGAGCAGTCTGACAGTTTATGAGTACTTGGATTTAACGGGAATTCGAAGCTGACCCAGAGATTGAGCGTACATTTTGCGCAAGGGCACGCTAGAACCGAGCGAGCGAAAAAAGGCTAACATGGTAGATAATAATAATGACAATGTGGCTCCCACAGGAAAACAAGGGGTGGGATGGCCAGCGTAAGATCCCATTTTCCTTGCTTCTGACCGCAACATTCCTATGAGGAACTACGCGGCGCCTAATCTATATGATTTTTCGCTCGGAATTTCAAGGTCGATAGTCGAGGAGAACGCAAGATTCGAGATCAAACCGATCATGCTTCAAATGATTTAGAATACAGGGTAATTTGGTGGTCTGCAAGGTGAAGACCCACATGCCCACCTGACCAGTTTCGTTGAGATGTGCGGCAACTTCTCTATACCTGGCATTACCCTGAAGGTATTAGATTATATCTCTTCCCTTACACCTTGAGGGATGAGGCCAAGAGGTGGGCTCATTCACTAGAGCCTAATGAGATTATTTCATGGGATCAACTGGTTGAGCTGTTTATGAAGAAGTTCTTCCCTTCAGCTGTCAACGTAAGGCGAAGGAAGGATGTGTTGAATTTTGAACAGATGGATAACGAGACCTTTAGCATCACCTGGGTGCGATTTAGAAGACTGGTGAAAAATTGTCCGTATATCGGGATACTCGATTATGTCCTGATGGAAACTTTCTATAATGACCTGAACAGATCAATACAGGATGTTGCTGACGCCTCCGCGACAGGAGGTTTTATGGACAAGACATACACCGAGGCCAAGGTCATCCTTGACCGCTTCTCGTGGAATATGGATGACTGGGTCGACGATGGATATGGAGGAAGAGGCTTCGGAAGAAGAAGAAATGAAACTGCCATTATCCCTGCGGAGACAATGACTACCCTGGCCGCCTAGATGGCTACAGTGACCTCTATCCTCCAGTCGATGGCGCTTAATCAAGGTGCCCTCTCAAAAGGATCAATGCAACCCACTGTGTCGGCTCAAGTGGCTGCAATCAGTTGTGTTAATTGTGGAGGGGCCCATGCGTTAGAAATATGCCCATCGAATGTATAACAAGTATGCACTATCCAGAATAACCCCTACAGCAACACGTATAATCCTGGTTGGAGGAACCATCCTAACTTTGGTTGGGGAGGGAATCAGAACCAAGGTGGGTCGAGCAACCATCAGAATAGCAATTCAGGGAATCGAGGAAACCTTCCACCTTTTCACCACAATTCGAATCGAGGGAACCCTCCACCTTTTCAGAACCAAAGACAATCGCACAACCAATAACCTTCATCATCTAACACCTTGAGCAATTCATTGGAGGCTCTGCTCAAGCAATACATGGATAAAAATGATGCGGTGATGTAGGCACAGGCGTCTTCAATTAGAAATTTAGAGATTCAAGTGGGGCAGCTAGCATCTGAACTTCAAAATAGAGCACCTGGAACGTTGCCCAGCAATTCTGAAGCCCCTGGATCTCATGGAAAGGAGCAATGTCCCTGATGACATTGAGTAGGCAAGCTAGATCGCCTGTGGAGGTGTGGATTGCGTCCATCAAAGAAAACTATCTTCCGATCCATATCTCAAATCTATGTTTACATGCTTTCTTTTAATTCTTGCCTTTACTGATTTATGAACTTTGTTATTTTGCTTCTTTAAATTTGTTTTTATGACTTTATGAAATTATTCTTCTCTTGCATAGCGTTTTGTACTCTCTTTAATTGCTTTAATTTTTCTGTCATAAATGCGTTATTCTTAAACCTGGTGAATGATTGGAATAATAAGAAGAAAATTATTACTGCAAGGTCCTTGTGACTTGCATTGATGAAAAAAAAATTTAACAAAACAATCAACATCCGGTATGCATTGCAATAATGGGTGCATCTTGTATCAACAAGATACACTTTGCGTTCATCCAGCTCAAATGCATTGCGCTGAGGGGTGTGTTGGGCGCGTATGTGTTCTTTGCCCGTCCTTACCAAAAGTGCACTATGTTGAGGTAATGTTGCGCTGGTAGAAATACCGTGCGCCCGTCCTCCAGAAATGCTTTGAGTTAAGGGGTGTGTTGTGGGGATACATGCATTGTTGCCTGTCCTCTACAAAGATGCATTTGCGTTGATGAACTCATTGCGTTAAATCTTTCACCTCGTGCCCATTCATATAAAACATTAAAGATAAATTCTTTTTGCAAACTGAGATGTCCAATCGTTTCGTCTTCCAAAGAAATGATGAATGAGCAGATGAAAGGATGTTTTCTCTAATACCTCATAAATACGAGGAGTGCAAACGACATGCCTTTTGAGTATCTCGAGGCCTGTCTCCACAAAAATAGCGTTGAGCCCATCAAGGCCCAACCTATTAAATTGACACCCCCTTCGCCTGTGAGCTCATTTGCTTCATTTTGAAAAAAGAAACCCTAGAGCCTCTGCATACTGAAACCTTCTTTCTTCCCAGAACCCTAAAGAGTTCAAGTTTTCTTTTCACTCAAGCATCAATGGCAGATCAAACTTCCCAACCATCCTCTTCACTCTCAACACCTTCAATAGCCCAACTTACCATGCGAGAGGTAGCATTCCTCGCAGCCAGTCGCCATCTCGCCGCTCAGCCACAGACTATCCCACGAGTCACCGGAAGACTCAGGCGAAACCCCTTAGCAGCCAGGCCACTCCAGTTCAAAAGGGGGCAGAGTTATGAAAGCACCCCACTCCTAACACTCTCCTCTGAAAGTGAGAAGAAGAGATAAGGCAACAAAGAGGTGTTTTGGAGCATTCTCAGCACCCTAGAGAAAGGAGGAGGACTGCTCGAGGCTAGGGTTATAAACCAACCACTGCCTATGGAGGAGGTGATGGAAGAGGAGACAAGGAGAAACACTCTGACCATCGTGGATCCTAAAGAGACTACCAATGCAGAATCCAATGAAGGACCCTCCAGAGTTGTGTTGGAGGAAATGGTGGTTGAGAAGCAGCCAGAGATGGCTGAGGAGGAGGAGAAGAAGAAGAAGAAGAGCAAAGAAAAGAAGGCTGGAGGAGATGAGCCATCCCATCGACACAAAGTAGAGAAGAAAATCAAAGAGAAGGAGGATGAAGAAGATGAGGAGGCTAAGCTAAGGAAGAAGCAAGAAAGGAGTGAAAAGAAAGAGCGCAGGCGGGAGGAAATGCGCTTGAAGAAGGAAAAAGAAAGGAAAAAAGAGGGCTACAAGCCCAGAGCTGGATGGAGAATCCACCTCCATGAGGGAGGACAAGGGGGAATTAGCGCAACTTAGAGAACCAGTGCAACCTGAAACAATTCAAACGGTTGCGATTGATGAAGGAGAAGAAGAAGATGTTACCCCTTTGATGCGGTGTCGTAAGGAGAATGCACCGCAAGGCTCTACGTTTGACCCTTAAATTTTGATTGACGCATTAGAAGAAAAGGAGGGGAGAAGAAAAGATGAGGAAGAGAAGCAGGAGAAAATGATGCAGGCGAAACTCATCATCGTAGAAGGAAGACGAAGGAAAAGATTACAGGATGAGGAGGTGCACCGTAACAATGAAATATCAAGAATCGAAGAAATAAGGAGGCTCGAAGAGGAACAATGCCTTTTGCTGGCCTCCGAGCAATTTGAACAAGAGTTTGAAACAGAAGAGAGAGAAGAGGCAGAAGAAGAAAAGAAGAAGAAGGCAGAAGAAGAGAGAAGGAAGAAAGAAGAGAAGGAGAGGAAGCGCCAAACAAACATGTAGCGCTTAAGAGAGAAGAAAGGAAATGAACTTGCTGAACGGGAAAAGGAGGAACAACACAAGGAGCGGGAAAGGAAACAAAGACAAGAAGCCCGCCTTGTGTTGGCTAAAGATAAGGGCAAAGCAGTTGCAGAGAGTAATGAGCCCGCGTTGGCAAAGAGGCGTCCATCGAAGAAAAGGGAGAACGATGACATGTCGATGGAGATGGGATTTTTCCCTACGCCAACGTCACAACCAGACCTGATTACGAGCGTGATTGTAGAACATGGTTGGGACATATTTTGCTAGTGCCCAGCCATTGTCATTCCAAAGGTAGTGCGCGACTTCTACCACGGACGACTACATGGCACCAAAGATGTGGTGACCATGAAGGGGGAGATGGTGTCTTTTAGCGCAAGGGACATCAATGATCTGTACCAGATGAGGGACATCCCAGATGCACTGGGAAACAAAATCATTGATGACTCTACTAAAGAGCAGATGAAGTATCCATTGGAAACGTTAACGCAATCGGGCATCAAGTGGAAGGTTTCCCCTAAAGGCATTAGAATCTTGGCATCCAAGGCACTGCTTCCTAAGGCACGGCTTTAGGTGTACTTGGTCAAACGATAGCTGATCCCAACAACGCATGACAAGACAGTTTCAAGGGATCGCGTCATGGCCGTATACTGCATTGCGTGCGGCATTCCAATCAACATGGGCCAATTGATCGCCAGCCAGCTCAGAGTTTTGGTGGGGTATATAAGAGGACAATACTTCTTCCCATGGACGATCTCAAGTTAATGGCTATCAATGGGTGTAGACATTGAGGAAGATCCCATGCATGAAGTCCATGGCCTCATTAATATCAAGATCTTGAGGATGCTTCTCAAAGACTCCCCACACTGCCCAGAGCTCCCTTTGAAGAAGCCCACCATCGATCTCAATGTGCCGCAAGAACCCAAGAAGAAGAGATAGTGCAGAGATGTTAAGGGAAAGGAAAAAGTCCAAGACTCACCAACGCAAGAACCAAAACCTTTGGACACTTTACCCTTAATAATCCGCCCTTAAGCCCTCATGCACAACCTTTTTTCTCCACTTCGTGAGCATTTTACCAACCTTCTCCTTCCACCAGATTCTCCAACCGCATACCCAGTAATCCCAACATCACCTTCATCATCATCACCACAACATTCCCTTCCACCGTCGCATGCTGATGACCCACATGATTTGGGTGAAGGTACTTCTGCCTAACCCCAAAACGTCGATGGCGAAACATCGCAACCACAACCCACCGTTGCTTCCTTAGCTGCTAAGTTAGCAGATATGCGAACTCTTCTTGCCCAACAACAACAACTCTTCTCCCAACAACAGGAACTCTTCTCCCAGCAACAAGACTTCTTCGGCCAGAGAATTGATGCGGTAATCGAGCGAGTCGAAGAACTACAACGAAGTGCTGCCATGACAAGGCAGGTGATGATTAATATTCAGCGCAATACTTATACCATCCATCTACACTAAAGGCAACTAGCGGAGTGCAACCATGAATACAATTTTCTGACAGCGTATCTTCATGGACCCATGGTGCCTCCACATCTTCAGTAGCATCTGGTTTTTGAAGAAACTCCTCCTGTACAACATCAGAATCCTCCTCTAGAACCTCTTGCTCCTCAATAATTTTTACAACTTATTTTTTTTTTATTGCGGCCATTTAGAATTTTTAATTTCAATCAATTATTTTTTCTATGTTCAGCTAAATTCTTTGATTCTTTGTACAGGATTTTTTTTTTGTATTGCTATATTTGTAATTATTTGTATACTTAGTGAATTTTCAATACAATGAGTACATATTCTCTCTATGTGCCTTTCCCTCTTCTTTATCATCCTTTGTCAATTTTTGCGATATTCTTGATCTTTTATTTTTGCGTTTTCATTGCGCTGCCATGATGTATAATATGCATACACTTAGTAACATTTTCCATACTTTGTAATTTCTAACTAACACTTAGTTAATTCGTAGCTATAGTAATGCTTTACCTTTTATCCTTCAAGATTCTGCTCAAACCTTCTTTTCAAAATTTTGTCTAAGTGTTTGTCTAGTCTGTCCAAACAATGCAATGAGAACCTTGCGCATCTCTAAATTTGGGGGTGGGGAAGGTCTGAGCAGATGAGATCAAGATTATGCGGTCATTAAGAAAATGCGTTCAAAAATATAAAAAAAAATTCATATAAAACTCCAATGTCAGCGCAAGGAAAAACTGAAAAACAATCCCAACCTGATACAAGTTAGTTGGGAAAGGAACCTGCTCGTAGTTGGAAGTTCACATGACACCTGTGAGAGCAAGCAAAAATGAAGGGTGTAACCATGATCGACGGTCTCTAATAAAGGACACAAAAATTTGACCACCGCATACAGACGCATCAAGTTGTTTTGACAAGAAGAGGTAAACATTCTTTTTAAAGCTAGAAATGAATTTTTAGCAGAAATTTATTGTATAGAAGAATAAAGTAGGGTTTGTTAGGAATTAGCAAGGATAGAAAGAAATTGTGTTGTCAAGTAATGTTACCTAAGTGGAGCATTCGAAGCAACCAATCGACGCAAAATTTAGGATAGGAATTGAGCATTATTGCCTTAGTAGAAGATATGCTTGAGGACAAGTATATATTTAAACTTGGGGGTGTGATAACTTGTAGAAATACAAGTTATTTATACTGTTTTATTTATTTCGGCTAAAAGAGAGAAAATTTGCATCGAATGTATGGAAATTGGCTAAGAAATGCAAGAATTATAAATTATCGCCAATACACTCACTAACACCATTGTAATGGTAGAAAAGGATGTTTTCATTCTGTTTTGCAGGAAATCAAGTCACCGCTTGCGTTCATGGCTCAAAGAGAAATTGAACAATGCATCACTATCACCTTGCGCCCGTCAATCAATAATGAAGAGACGATCAACGCAATGACAGTGCACACGATAGTCGATCCAGAGCTTAACGTCAACCGCATGCGGTAATAAAAAACAACACCACATGCGGACAAACGATCGAAGATGCAAAAGAGCAATGCAATTGTGGAGGATTCAGACGCATGTACAATCAACCGTTGTGCATTTTTGATGGGATTGATTGCGTAACAGAAGGAATATTCATTCCACCAATTCTGGAGCTGCCTTAACAATAAAGTGGGGTCCACACTACAAGAGTTAAAGCTGAGCCTATAAATAGCCTTTGAAACTCCATTGCAAAATATACTTGATACGGGCTTATTTTGATATTTGTATATTGAGAGAGAGACTGGTCTGAGTGTTGATCAGAGTAGATCCAGAAAGAATTAAGAGACAAGGCCGAGAGGTGAGTCTTAGGGCAAATCCTTCAAATCCCCACCGTTGAAGCTCTGTACCAAGGTCACTCCTACCGGACGAGCAAGCTTGAGAGGGAAGCTCTTCTTTCCATTCATTTCATATGCTAGCAAGCAAATCCACCGTACAGATCTGTGTCAAGACGTTGGCACTCTTCTGTATTTGTTTCTATCTCTTTTCATCAATTGTATTCATCTTCTTAATCTCTATCATTCACACCATGTATCAGATGCTAAATCTTAGTATTGAATGTCATGATCATTTTCATCTCCATCTTTCTGTCTATTTTCGTTCATCCGTAAATCGCTTTCTCCATGATGTTTTCTTAATCCTTGGTAATTAGCATGAATCTAACAAGTAAATTAATCTGTGCTAACGAAATAAATATGTTTAGCTAAAGCATGCTAGATAACATCTTCACCTGTGAGAGCATAAGTGAAGATGCCATTCTGCCTGTCGAGAGAAGGTTAGAAGAATGCGTTAACTAAAGCTAGAAGTACTTCCAGAGATGGAAGCAACCTTGCATTCATTATGTTCATCCCTGTTTCACCACAGAGTTGTGGGAATGCGGCCGATCACTAAGAGGTGTACACCAAGGGAAAGCAAAACCATAGCTATATCTTTAATGCAATTAATGAACTTGTGATGTTTTTACTAATTATCCTTCCTATTTCTGTTTCATACATAAAGCCTTGCCACCGCATAACACGATCCTTTGTATAATCTTCACAGTCAGTCTCAAACTCAGTATCATGTATCGGTATCCTGTATCTTATATCATAATAGCTTAGGTTTACTTTTATCGCACTTTACTTTATTATCGCAACTTTATTTTACTGCACAATTTTACTTTATCGCACTTTACATACCTGTACACACACACTTTTTATTAATTGTAAAAATCGGTCGCATATATCACGAACGTAACACATTAACTAAGAAATCCCTGTGTTTGACCTTGGATCACTTTGATAAACTTGCGTTGGAATTATACTTGGTTTCAGCGCAAGGAAACATGTGACAATGCATAGTATACTACAAGCATATAGTTAATAACACATACATCTAGAAGTAGTATGGCATAAAGTATGAATAAGCATAACACATCATCCACATTCCATTTTCCATCCCAAGTCAACAAGTTTATGGCAACATGAGCTTGTATGATCCATCATTCATCACTATCCATATGCTTATTTAGAAACATCAATTCAAAAGTTGTACAACGATCCCTACTGGATAACAAATGTCAGGTCTAGTACTAACATTGCATACATAAGGCTACCAACATCCGATGCATAGGGAACCCGTCTCATTTCCTCAACCTTTTGAGGTATCTTAGGACACTGTTCCTTAGACAAAATAATTCCATGCTTGAAAGGTAATAAACCCTTCTTGGAATTCTGCATTGAATATCTGACAAGCATCTTATTGATGTACGATGCTTGAGACAAGGCCAACCTTTTATTCTTACGATACCTTATGATTTGGATCCCTAGAACAAACTGCGCCTCTCCTAAATCTTTCATTTAGAATTGGGCGGCTATAGTTAGAAAACATACATCATTTCTAATGCGTAGGATATCTTCCACGTACAACACAAGAAAAACTACTGAGCTGTTGATGATTTTCTTATAAACACAAGGCTCATCAACATTCTGATCAAAGCCATAAGATTTGATCACAGTATCAAATTGTATATTCCAAGATCTAGATGCTTGTTTCAGTCCATAAATAGACCGATTAAGCTTGCAAACCTTTTGCTCTTGATCTTGTTTAATGAATCCTTTTGGTTGAGTCATGTAGATGGCCTCCTCAAGATTACCATTCAAAAAGGCAGTCTTGATGTCCATTTTCCATATCTCATAGTCATAAAATGTGGCTATGGACAAGAGAATCCTGATAGACTTTAACATGACAACAGGTGAAAAAGTTTCTTCATAGTCGACTCCCTCAACCTTGGTATAACCCTTTGCCACAAGTCTAGCCTTAAAGGTCTTATCTTTCCATCTACACCTCTTTTCCTCTTGTAGATCCATTTACAACCTATAGGTTTTACCCCATCAGGTTGATCTACAAGCTCCCAGATAGAATTGAAGTACATAGATTTCATTTCTTGATTCATGGCTTTAATCCATTCATCTTTGTCAACATCTTCCATTGCTTGCTTATAAGACAACGGATCCTCAACTCCATCATGAGATATGATGTTTTGAGCTTCTGTTAAACCCATATAGTGTACATGTGGGTTCATAATCCTCCCACTATGCCGAGGCAATCTCAACTCTTGAGATGGTTGACTAGATGAATTGACATCAACAACTCTTGTTGATCTATCAGCCTGTTCAACAACTCTTGTTGAACTCTCAGTAGTCTCATTAGAAATCTCATTTAAAACAAGTTTACTTCGTGGCTTATGATCCCTTATGTGGTCTTCTTGTAAGAAGGTAGCGTTTGTCGATACAAACACTTTATTTTCACTTGGATCATAGAAGTATCCACCTCTTGTTTATTTGGGGTAACCTACAAATAGGCATACTTTCAAACGAGGTTCCAACTTTTTAGGGTTAGCCACAAGCACGTGGGCTAGACATCTCAAATCTTGAAGTGGCGTAAACTACCTTTACGGCCTCTCCATAACTCAAAAGGCGTTTCAAAAATACTCTTTGGGGTAACATTGTTCAAAATGTAGATTGCAGTCTCTACTACATATCTCCAAAACGAGTCTGCAAGATGAGCATAACTCATCATAGACCGAACTATGTCCAACAGAGTCCTGTTTCTTCTTTGTGATACACCATTCTGCTGAGGTGTACCTGGAGCTGAGAGTTGATATGTGATTCCATGTTCTATCATATAGTTCCGAAATTCTAAGTCCATGATCTCACGTGCAATGACCATGTTCTCAACCCTTTTGGCCAATGCATCAGGTATGCTTGCCAAAATGTGATGTCTGGCCTTTGAATTAGCCTTCATCCACACCTCATATTATGAACAATTCGAGGTGCATCAGGGGTTGGGACTTAAGGACAATCCTCAAACATGATAAATTCGAGGTCGTTTACCACGAAATATGTTTTAATAGACTCTTTCCACGTCCTATAATCAGTCAAAGTAGAAAAGAAAACTAACGGAAAATCAAACATTGACATTTTGTTGAAAAAACAAACATATTGATCTACGTTAGATTTTAGCATTACTCTTATAAAACAAATCCAATCAGGTTTAGCAAAATCTAAATGAACCCCGTAACACATCTAGTTTTGCAATGACACTTCAAAGGTTTAGGACAAAAGTTACCAAAGGATAGTCAATTTATCCCTCCACTGAATTGAGACACTCTCAACTAACCATTACACCAGAATAACTCTTATTTCTATAACGATTAGCCATCATTGATTTGATCAAGAAACCATTATCTTGCTTAACAATTTTCTGTAAGTGTGACCCTTCATTTTAGATCCTACAGTTTTGCTCCAAGCAGCCAACTGAAGAGAAAAATTGATTGGAACAAAAACTAAAAGACTCTATCCATTTATGGAATTCGCCTTAATATTGACCAACTGCACAAACCATCTGAAAGGGGATGTTCCCAGGGCGCCTTGAGGCTGTGCAAGAAAGTCTCATGGTGCAAACTAATGAAAGAGACGGCGGGACATGTTGACGCACATCCTTCTCCCATTTACTATAAACACTCTCTCCGTTCACCTTGATATTGACCCATGCAAACACCATCCGAAAGGGGATGCTCCCAAGGCGCCACAAGGCCAAACATGAATCTCACGACGTGAACATTAAGGGTGAAACATGAGTGGAATTGACATATCATATATATCTTTTCCTCCCATTAAGTATTTTAACAACCTATGGTTTATTTACTTAGAAAAAAACATGGCAAACTATTTTTACTAAGTGACTATTTAAGTTTGCCCAAAAGTAATACTTACTTTGGAAAGTTAAATAACTTTGATCAACATTCATTGAACACTTTAACGAATATAAATCAACAATTGCATGCTTGTACTAAATCTATCTAATTCACCTTTCCTCCCAGGTAGGGGTGTTCAGTTTCCGTCTGCTTAAATACCCCAGCTTAGCCAGAATCCACCTTAGACAAAAGGTCCCTTATAGATACATTTCGTACAAATTTAATCTTTTATTGAAACCAGTTTAATCTTATTAAACCGATTTAAAAGGTTAAACTTAGGTATCTAATCTCATTAGAACCATGATCTTTGGTCTATCTCAATCAAAAATTTAAAACTCTTTTAAAACATGATTAAAGCCTAAGTTTGCATGCAACTCTTGGTTATTGATTTTAATTCTAATTTCAATAATTATAACACTGATAAAAAATGAAACAAGTAAAATCTACCACATTGCTAAGCTAGACATCCACAATGCATCCATAACATTTATATATAAACCTAAGTGTCATGCTTCATACAATGTTCATTCATTACTACTTTATATAACTCTTATATAACAAGTAATGAACTAAGCATGCATGCTCTCATACACCCTTATACTATAACACTTATAAAATAAAGATGATGCATGGATATACTTAATGCATGCATATATTATAACTCTTATATTATATGATGCATGAGCATGTTTTAAAGTAATTTAATCATGCAAACTACTATATTATAACACTAATAATATAAAGATGCTGTATGAATAAAATGCATAACCTATGGTGAGTTTTAAAACTATATGTCATACATTATGGCATATAAACGAACATACATCTCATGTACATTAAATAAAAAATTGATGGACCGGGATAATTAGCCTCAATACCAGAAAGAAAAGCTAACTATTACAAAGAGCATCGAGTCAACCTGTTCAAACAGGCGAACCAGGTCTTGAATTTTTCGGGCGAAGTCTCTTCACTTGATCATGTAGCATCTCCTTGTAATCGTTGAGTAACACACATCGAGTAAAAAACCATGTAGCGTGGATCGAGTGCTTTGAACTATGCGATGAAGCATGAAGGCCACACGATTGTGTAGTGCATATCGAGCAACGTATGCTATGCGATCGAGTAGACAACTACTATGCGATGAAGCATGATTGTCTAAACAATCGAGGAGCAAGTGTTGAGTATTGCATACCGAGTGACGAGTAGCCAGTGACTATGCGATGAGCATGCTGGCCTTCTCGATCATTTAGTGTGTGTGTCATGCGTCGAGTATCATATTCTTTATGCGATCGTTTACCCTGAACGTCTACACAATCAAGTAGCCAATGCAACACGATTGAGTAAACTCTTTACTCGAATCGCGCAACATTAGCCATGCGACCATTTAACAAATACTACACAATTGAGTAGAACTTTTCTACACGATCATATAGCCAAATCTAAACGATCATTTAGCTTAGCCTACACGATGCGACCAACCTTTGGTCTTCTTCCTCGAAGCAAACAAGATCTCCATGTGTCTTTAAAGCTTCATCATGAACGACTCAAACAAAAAAAAGAAAAAAACTTGAATACAAACTCGATTGTTTGTTAATTATGCCCAAAAACGGAGGGACCCTTATAAATTAACACTTGTAAATGTAAGTGAAAGATTTAAACAGAGTCTATCATCCCCAAATTATCCATCAACACATCCATAAACACAAACTCTTAAACGCATTGTAGAAAACTGAAAACCCACCAAGACTGTGAAAGCAATTCAATACAGCAATGGAATTTGGAATATCCGAACAACCTATCTCTGATACCAATTGAAGAAACTCTAAAACTAGAGAACCAGTGAGTGGAAGCGGATCGTTCCAAACTCCATTGAGAAAGAACAAAGACATTTATAGTCATACAGAAATAGTTATGCATTAAGAATAAATTACAACATGCTACTTAAGAAAATACAAGGGGATCGAGTATAATACCTTTGAAGAACTCTTTCTTCACGTATTTCCCTCGATTAGTCTCCAACACGTCCAAACAACACGAACGCAACGATCAACACAGCAAACAACATGAACTGGAAAAACCTCGATCACAATAGAGTGCAACTCGATCCTGGATCCTCGAGGAGTAAAACTCGATGCTCGATCACCAACGAGTAAATAAGACACCACCACAAGATTACCTTGGTATTCTCGATATGAGAATCCAGGAGTTGTGGGCTCTGTAGGATTTTTTATAGAGGAATGAAGGAAGTAAACGATCGAGTATGCGATCAAACGATCTTGTAAAAGAAAAAACCTATCGTATAGACTTGATACTCGATTGTGTAGCAAGAGTAACTATCGTATAGTAAACTTGATACTTGATCGTTTAGCTCTCTAATACTATCGTTTAGTAAAACCTTTTTACTCGATAGTTTTTTTGTGAGATGTTTCCGAATTGAATATTCTCATGATTTGGAAAACTATTTTACTTTTTAACTCACAATTACCATAAACCACAAATAACCTCCCACTCAGGTCGGTTATTAAGAAATAGAATCATTAATTATCATATAATTAATACATTATAAATAAATACAATAACTAACTTATCATATTATATTTATAACCTATAGTTTTAATATTGCATCATATGCAACATATAAACCATAGTTCTTTTTCTCCTTTATGACATTTAATATAAATCATATTTATATTAATTCCTCCAATCAAATAACAATGTGTCAAATACATTAAATCAATTATATCACATATAATTGAACAAATTTAATTATATCATATATAATCAAATTCCCTCTTGTTAACTTAAACGTTTCAAACTAACTAAAAAATTGATTCTCAACTTGAATCTATTGAGCTACCAAGGGGACCTTATGGACATGTAGTTTGAAGCTCCAATGGTACGTGAATAACTGATTAAACTCTTTAATCATGATATCCACCATCCGTTAACTGTCGAGCACTCCACTAAAGACCGACAACTGCACTCTTCGCACTATAGATACATTTTTGTGTCCATTGGATATAACCAATCAACAATATGATGACCCTTTACAAATCGCTCATAAGTACAGCTGGGCAAATTTATCATTTTGCCTCTGTAGTTACATCTAACTCCTTAAGTAGCACTGATTCCTCGAATGAACAATAAGTCATAGTCCCACTATGACTAAACCCTTCTCGGGCCAAGAGAAGGTGTGGCACCACATTGTTCAAGCCCTGAAATCAGTACTTAAGGGAGCAATTTATCTACTTACCCCTACTTTGGGGAAGGAGTGAATTCTGTCTTATGTAGCTGAGTTCCCAACTCCCCAATCAGATAAATTCTCAAAATGGTAGGCTTGTTGAGTTGGCAATCTGGCCACTCTCACCCATACAAATCAAAGAACCACCCTCATAGACAGGAGTTCCCGATTCACTTATGATTCAGGTCATGTCATCCATGGTCAAGTATCAATTATCAACGACGTTATATAAAGAGACTAATCGTTTCATGGTCCAGTCTCTTTGTATAGGATACCCTCGTATGCATATCTCCACATGAATGATCAGAATCAAATCATTTGTAGCACTTTACAACACTTGTAAGATCTATAAAGCAGGTCGTATTCGTTGTGTCACTAGGATAAGGTATCCCTTCTTTATCCATATACTATAGACTATTTAGGTTATTACTTAAGGCACGATCCACTTGTATGTCTCCACATACATGCTTAAGTTACATAAAATAACCTCGGATCTTAGTTTATTGGATTGAGTAAATGCTTATAAAATAACACTTATTTTATTAATAACAATATGTTTACAGAGTTTACAAACTACGAGACTACCAGGAGATTTAGGACATCATTCCCAACAGACATGTGATGATAGCAAGTGCCAACCCTCTTATGACATCTGCCATTTCTCTTTATCGCTAGACACTCGCACTTTTGGTGTACCAATGATAAAACATACAATCAACTAGATATTCTTCAACAATTTATGCAACAATCTTAAAAGAAGATTTATTTATATACACATGCCAAAATAGTTCATATTACAAGATCCCCTTCTTAAGTTGATCTTTATCCCTAATATGCACATGTTAATATTCAAACTCAGCCACCTAACTATTAGACTTCAGATGCCTCTACAATTCTGGTTCTTTGAGTAGTAGACTGGCAAATCAACTAGGCTCTAAGGTGTAGACCACTACCTGGGAGGAAAAAGTAAACATGGAAAAGAATGAGCAAAAGCTCAGTGAGTGACAATCAAGACATCTTTCCAACACATAATCATACTCAAATATCCTTTTTTTTTTATGAACTTCAGGGTTTTAACCTGGAGCATCAAGTACAACATTCAAAATAATGTTATAAAAACCCTGGAAACATTGAACAACATCCATTTGTTTGGAAATCATCACTCTCCAGCCTTAGTTGAGGGAGTGCCCTTTTGCTCAATCGCTCAACATCGAGACGTTAGTTCGTGTTGAGTAATCTCAACACAACCAACATCAAATATTACCTACGTGCACGTGGTTAAGCTCTAGGTACCATCATACCTTAGGTACCAAGGGACAAAGATACCTTTTCATAGTTCTTCAGTATCGGATTTCTATAGTAACTGACCTAGATACCTTCTCCCAGTCCTTCAGTATCGGGTTTCCTCATCATAAAATGTCAAATTTATTTAGGTACTCAGTTTAAGTCATCAAGCATTCTAGTAATATAATTACTAAGGAGTAACTTAACTCAATGAATGCTTTACAAAGTATGTTTCAGAGCATTTAAAACTCAAGTATGCTTAAGAAATTTATTCAAAAGAGCATAATTAAAACTCATTTAAAACTTTATGAATGGCATGCTCCAGAAAAACTCGTAGGCAGGCATAAAATCATGGAATCATTAATTTAGTTGAAAAATATGTCACTCGCACTTAACTGGCAGTAGCTCTTTTCTCTAGGTTCTTGCTTAGCTTCTTGAGTTCTTCCTTGAATATCGAGCCTATACTTAGTCAAAATATCACTAGGATCCCATGTTTAGGGCTAAATTAACTTTAGAATACCCTAAGGGCCCTAAACTTTGCTTAACAACTTAACAGGTATGAAACATGCTCCAAACTAACTCAGAATAGCTGTTGGGCACATGGCAGTCTTTCTCAACACAATTTGGACACATGGATCATCATGATCAACACATGGTCTACCACCCTTGGACACATGGCTTTTCACTCCAACACATGGTATCCTCCAAATCTCTCCAATCATTCTCTTTTTGAGTTCTCTTGCAAATTTTGAGAGTTAGGTAGTGAAAGATGACTCCTTGGAGGATATTTATAGGCAAACTCCATCATCCTTGTCATCCCCTCAAGCTACCAACGCATGCCACCTCCTACTTGAGGAAATCCAAGTGTCTCCTTCATGTTGAACCAATGCCTGGCTATTTCCACCTTCTACTTGCATGAGATTTTATGTCTTCTCCTAGAGGTGTCCAACGCATGGCTTCTCCCCGAGGTGTCATTTCAGCCTTTTGCATGCTCTTTCATGTGTCCACCTCCTTCTTGGCTTGGTCAAGGCTTCACTTGGTTGAGCCATGTACCCCCTTTTGTTGTCAATCCATTCTTACTCCTCCAGTTATGAAGATCAATGCAAGGTACTATCCTCTGGACGCATGCTTGCCTCCCAAACACCTCATATTAATTCTCTTAATGTGTCTAGATGATGTGATTAACGCATGGTTCCTTCATTGGGTCATCAACTTGTCCCCCAACTCAACCCATAGCTCTCTTCTTGACCCATAACTAGGGTATGCATCCAAGTTTCCCTCTTTCCATAGGCATGCATCCAACTCACCCTTTTCCTTCCTAGGTATGCGTTTTTAGGGTATTTGGGTTTCCTTGGTGTATCTCCTTCCCAAGGGTTTTGTCTTATGCTTCCACCTTTCTTCTCATTAGTCCAAGATGGAATTCACAAGGTCCCTCATGTTAGAGTTAGAAAATACACAATGGAAGTAAACGGATCATTAAGCATTCTAATTCATTAATTTTGGCTTTAAATTATGCATGCTTATAAACTATAAAAGGGTTTCATGACATACCTTTGAAGAAACACTTGAATCTCGATGCAGATGCAAATCTCTTCCAAATCTACTTGTAAATCACCTCGAGGCCTTTCCTACTATCCTCTTGGTGCCTTAGATTGAGTTGTGGGACTCAAAATAAGTTTGAATTGAGGGAAAATAGAGAAGAGATTCTGGGTTTTCAGCTGAAGACTCTTCTTCAACCTTTGAAGTTTTTCAGCTAAAATCAACCCAAGCGCATGCCCGATTTCCACTTCAATCTTTGGTATTTATTACATGACTTCCATGCAAAGGAATTGCTGCGAATTTGTTGGAAGGTACTAAATTGATTTCACAAATCAATTTTATTTATAAAACTGAATATATTATTAATTTTACAAAATTAATTTTCTTAATAAAATTAATAAANAAATAATTATTTAAATAATTTAAATAATTCTAATTAATTTAATATCAAAGATTAAATTAATTTTTACACAATTTCATCTTCAAATATTTAAATCATATTTAAATATTATTTCTCCAAATTCATTTAATTCTAATTTGAACACTTCAAATTAACTTATCACGTTATTTTAGAGCTTATCCATTTACAGATCATGGACCTACAGATCATGGGCTCCAACGATCTAAAATTAATCGGCTAAACTCATTAGACTGATCTAACCCACATTCGTTAACTAATGGGTGATTCAACTAAAGCTCATAGCTGATGTCACACCCCGCCCCAAACCACCATCTTAGGCTAGAGAAGGGCGTGACTGCAGCAGTTATCAACCCTTTGGTTGACACTTACTACCTAATAACTCTTACGGAAATAACTCTGATACCAATGTATAAATTCAACATTCAACTGATTAAGTCAAGGAGACAATACAACAACGGATTAAGTAGGCCCGTATTATATTACAATAATGTAATGTTTATACAATTCCAAGACTTAAATACAAGTTTACAATAACAACCAACTGTAAACCCCTTCGGAAGTGTATCTGTGTCATGTGGCAGACCTTGACCTTAGCAGCACCCTGGAACTCCTCACCTTTCGCTACCTAGGAAAAGGAAAAACATTTGGAAAGCATAAGCTATAAAGCCCAGTGAGTGACCAGAAAACTGATTTTTATCAGAAGAACTACCCCACACTTGGGTACTTTTGCTCACATACCTTCTCAACTGTGTCTTTCAGTATCGAGCTACTTGGATACCTTCTCAAATGTCCTTCGGTATCGAGTTTTAAGTAAAACTAGTCATACAAAGACTTTCTCTAATAAAACATAGAAAACATGTCTTTATCTGAAATATTTTTCTGTAGCACGTGGTTTCTTAAAACATTTTAAACATTTTAGTCACTCACCTTGATTGTTTAGCAACCTTCCTCTCTAGAAGTTCCTTTGTCACCTTGGGCTCCCTTTTGAACCCTAAAATCCAGATTCAACTTAAAGCTCAGATTACTCATAGTTATAGGCTTTATCTAGAGATACTTCCTTTTACAAATATTCTCTAAAATGTCTTAGGAAGCATACCTCAAAATCTTAGCTCATATCTCCTAGTGGTTTGGCTGGAAATATCAAAACATCAAGACTGGCCCAGCTTACCCGACAGCTCGACCCCTCGTCTTTTCCTCATTCTTCAGCCAGATTCCTTGGAGCTTCTTTGCTGGAAGCCCCATCATGAAAACTAGACTCTTTTAGCTTTCAGATGGTTTTGGAACCACATCAAACGCGTAAGTATTCTGGGAGAAATCCTCGTTCCAAACTGATGCTGATTTCCAGACTTCACTGTCCAATGCATCCTCTTTGAACTTCTATGTCCAACGCATGGATTTTGCTCCAATGTAAGGTTTTCCTCAACCTTCTCACTCTTTCCATTTGAAGAATGAAGCCTTTGATCCAATTTATAGGCGTCCAAACCTTCCTCAAAGGTTGACACCTCCTTTTTGGCTGCATGTCCAAGTGTTCTTCTCTCATACTACCAACACATTTTTCTTCTAAGTGTCTTCCTTCTATGAAGCCAACGCAAGAGCATCAAAATTGCATGTCCTAAAATGAAACTACCTCAATTTATTAGGGCTTAAGGCTTCCTCCTAAGAAGACACATGGTTTGATGATGTTTCCTATGTGACCTCACCGTTTGTATGTGTTCAACTTAGGGATCTCAATGCATATTCCACAACAACGCAGCCCAAAATCAATGCATAGATGCTTTCCCAGCCGTTCGACGCATAGGCAAGGCCCTTCGACGTTCACGTGGGAAAGGTGCTCGAATGCATCACCGAAGGAGGCGTTGTTGCATGCACAGGCTGCTCTCGCTCTCTCCAATCTTGCTCTCTCCCACTTTCTCGTTGGTCTCGTTCTCTCCGATCTTGCTCTCTCCCACTTTCTCACTCAAAATCTCGCTCTCAAGGGTCTCGCTAGTTTCCTTCCAGTGCCTTGTGCACAACACGCATTTCACATAAATTTCCCATTCTTAGCCAATTTTTCCCAAATTTCCCAAACTCAATTTCTTTTCAAATCCCCATTCCTTCTTCACCATTTCATACTAGTTTTTTTTTTCATCAACCTACTTATTATACAAATTTCATTACAATTTTTTCAATTAAAACTCAACTTAAATTATTCAAGGAAAATCTACTTAACACTTAGAAATTTCCTTCCCTTAAACTTAGGATTTAACTTTCACTTAGTCAACCTTTTATCACTTGCTTAAGTAAGGAAAATAGAAATCCAGGTTTTACAGCTGAACTCTCCTCACTGTAGATATATTATGTCCACTCGATATAACCATGATTAGTAAGTTAGCCCTTCACAGGTTGCTCATAATAATGGCTGGGTCGAATCTCTGTTTTAACCCCGAAATTACCTCTTGTTCCTTAAGTCCCACTGATTCCTTAATGAACAATTGATTTGTGATCCAATCAACAAATCAAATCTATCTCAGGCTAATGAGAGGATGAGGCCTCTTGTTCAAGACCCAGAATGAGCACTTAAAGGGAACAACCTCTCTACTAACGCTAATCAGGTAGGAGTGAATTCCCTCTTACACCCTATGTTCCCAGCTATTCATTCGGTCTTATCCCCAAAATGGTAAGCTTATTGAGCAGAGGCAATTGGTCTACTCTCACCGTTTGCAGATCAAAGGATAATCTTGAACAAACAGGAATTCATAGTTAGCTCAGGATTAAGGTTAAGTTACCTAGGTCATCACTTTGAAATAGTCAGTCTTTAACAGTAAACAACTTTATAAAGTAAGAGTAACTAGTTTTATGATTCGATCTTGCACAAAACTCATTTGTATAGGACACCCCCACACCTCATGTCCCAACATGAATGAATTAGGATCACTTTGTTTGTAGCACTTTACAACTCTTTGTAACAATGACAGAGTGGGCCGCATCCAATAGTGTTACCAGAATAAGGTAACCAACTTTATTCATATACTATAGATCATTTTGACTATTTACTCAAACCCGACCCACTTGTATGTCTCCACATAAAGTTCAAGTATTCATATAATAGACAAGGGACTTAGGTTTATTGGATTTCTAAAAACAATATATTCAACAACTTTATTGAATTCTCAGAATAAGTTTTTAATGTTTTCAAACCATGAGTTTTAGGACATAAAACCCAACAGAATTGCACCTCATGCTTGGAAGATTGTCTGAAAAACATGGTGGAGAGTGTGTAAGCTGCTTGAATAGAAAGTGGAGAAATCCCACTTTTTGGGATTTTTCATTTTCTATCTTTTTCAATTTTGAGTTTCTAATTGGTTTCAAAAATCAATTTTTTTTTTTGTTTTAAAAAATGAAATCTTTATTAATTTTATAAAATTAATTCAATAATTAAATTTTTAATAAAATTAATAAATAATTAATTAAACAATTTAATTAATTTTAATTAATTCAATATCAACTATTAAATTAATTTAACACTAATTCCACCATCATGAATCTCTATTCATGAATTTAATATTTAAAACATATTTAAATATTAATTGATTCTCTAATTTCGTTTAATTCCAAAATTAATGCGTAATTATACCATATATAATTACTAGTTTCCTTAATTCGAATTTGAACATTTTAAATTAACTTACCACACTACTGCAAGGGTAATCCATCTGTGAGGTAGTAGGGGACCTCGTGGACCTACAAATCATGGGCTTCAACAATCTGAGATTAATTGGCTAAATTCTTTATACCAAATTAACCCCCATTCGTTAACTACTGGGTCACTTCACTAAAGCCCAGAGTTGCACTCCCCTCATTGTTTATATATTATGTCCACTCAATATAACCATGATAGTAAGTTAACCCTTTACAGATTGTTCGTAATAACAGTTGGGTCAAATGACTGTTTTACCCCCTAGATTACCTCTTATTCCTTAAGTCACACTAATCATCTAATGAACAATTGGTTTGTGATCTGATCAACAAACCGAGTCTCTCTCAGGCCAATGAGAGGGTGGGGCCCCTTGTTCAAGACCCGGAGTCGACACTTAAGAGAACAACCTCTCTACTATCTCTAAAGGTGGGTAGGAGTGAATTCCATCTTGCACCCTATGTCTCTAGCTATATACCCAGTCTTACCCCTGAAATGGAGGTTTATTGAGTTGGCACTATTGAGCCAACCCTCACCTATGAAAATCTAAGGAAAATCCCTAATAAATAGGAGTTCATAGTTAGCTCAGGAATAAGGTCAAGTTACCTAGGTCATCGCTTTGAAATATCAGTCTTAAACAGTAAACAATGTTATAAAGTAAGAGTGACTTATTTCGTGGTTCGATCTCGTGCAAACTCATTGCACAGGACGTCCTCACTCCTCATGTCATGACATGTACAAATTAGGATCACTTTGTCTGTAGCACTTTACAACTCCTTGTAACAACTACAGAATGGACCGCATCCGATAGTGTTACCAGAATAAAGCACCCAACCTTATTCATATACTATAGACCATTTTGACCATTTACTCGAATCTGATCCACTTTTATGTCTCCACATAAAGTTCAAGTATTCATGTAATAGTCATGGATCTTTTAGTTTATTTGATTTATTTCTAAAATGAAATAAGCAATTCATATATTCAATAACAACTTATTGAATTTTTAGAATAATTTAAACCATGAGTTTTAGGACGTATGAACCCTTTCTTAATGCTTTTCAATTTTAACTTTGGGTGTCGCTAAGGAGGAAATGTTTTTAAACTGAATTAGGGCTCTAGATTTTTATCAAAAATTTGCTAATTGGGCTATTTATTTCTCATTTATTCCACGGGTTCTCATGTAGCTTCTTCCACTTCATGGTTTCTCCATAATACCTTTATTAAAGGTATCATTTTATTTCTTAATACCCGTCCTTTCCTATTGAGAGTCTATATGGGTTCTTCTTCAGAAGTTAGATCTTCTTTTAATTGTACCGGTTGATCTTGTAGAACATGGGTAGGATCTGGCACATATTTCCTTAATAGTGATACATGGTAAACATCATGTATCCTCGATAGCTTAGTCGGCGTCGAGTTTACCGTCGCTCAAAAGCCCGCACTTATGCAAATAATATTTATAAATCACCGAACTAACTACTTATACTAACTGGTAGTACAAACGGCAAGTCTGGGGTTAAACCTTAAGGAAGCGTGGAAGACTAGTTCATCGAAGCTCATTTTAGTTAAAGTGTGTGGATTGATAATTGAAAGTGCATGAAATAAAGTGCAAGAAAAAAAGGGTAGAAGCGCAATTAATCGAGATATCTTAACTTAGAGGAATGAATTTACCCAATGTAATTTAGATCATTGACCCAATTTATGACTTAAACTTCTTGTTTATGCTTAACCCAATTGATTGGAATCCTAAATAATGATCCTAATTATCTAATTAATTAAAAGGCACAGAAAACGAATCTGCTCCATAAAAATTAACGAATCGCATTAAGTTATAGATAAGATGAGTGTTTAACTTCCAACATCTAATTAAACAATCAATACAATATTTCTCTAGGTTGCTAGGAGCAGTCCTTTTTGCCTAACCAACCTATTGCTTCTAGTGGGATTAACTTATAAATATTTGTCAAATATTATAAGTTAATCACAAAACATTAGAATCACATAACAAAATTATCGGGCGTTAATCAACAATTAAAATCATGCAATTCACAAATATAAATTCGGATCAAAACCCATAGATAAGTTTGTATACATCAATAAATCGAAATCTCACAAAATTACATCAAGTTCCTATGAATCCCTAAACTAAGAAACCAAAATCTTACCTTCCTATGGAGGATGAGAAGCTACAATTTGGCATTACTCGATAAATTGCTAAAGAAACGCCCAAAATACAATGTGGAAGAGAAAAGAGAGGGGAAATTTTGCTGGAGGCTGAAGGCGGCGGATTCTCTCTAACCTAAAAGGAAGAAACATATATATAGTGGTTGGTCGTAGCGTTGCAACGCTTCCTTGCACGCACATTCGGCATAATGTTTGAAGCATTGCAACGCTACATTTAGTGTTGCAATGCTACCTTGTCTCACCCAAAATAGGCAGCTACTATCTTATAGTGTTGCACAATGCTCGTTTGAGCATTGCAATGCTTTGTTGGGGATTATTTTCATCCGTTCACGTCCCTTTGAAGTCCGATTGCTCAAATTAGCTCCTAATTTCTCCAAATTAACCCCAAATAGCTTGTAACGACTGATTCTACCTCCAAGATGCTCAATACCTACAAAATCATCAAATAAACACATTAAACATAGTAACGACCTAGAATTAAGAAGAGGAAAATAGCACATTTTTTGTGCTATCATAGCTCTGTAGGTAAGGCTAGCCTAGAGGCTGTTGGCCCGATCCATTCAATTATCTCATAAGGTCCTATATACCTTGGGCTCAACTTACCCTTTCTACCAAATCTGAGTATTCCTTTCCACGAAAATAACCTTAGGAATACATGGTCTCCAACTACAAATTTTAGTTCTCTTCTTCGTTTGTCTGCATAGCTTTTCTGTCTATCTCGAGCTATCTTGAAATTCTCTCTAATCAATTTAACACTGCCCGAGGTCATTTGTACTAATTTCGGTCCTAGTTTCCTTTCTCCAACTTCGTTTCAACAGACAAGAGTTCTGCATGGTCTTCTGTACAATGCTTCATATAAGGCCATCCCAATATTGGAATGGTAACTGTTGTTATATGCGAACTCTGTTAACGACAAGTGCATTTCCCAACTGCCTTAAACTGCAACACACATGCTCTCAATATGTCTAGCAACGTTTGTATCGTTCATTCCAACTATCCATTTGTCTACAGATGAAATGCTGTACTAAAGTTTAACTTAGTACCAAGAGCCTTTTGAAAACTAGGAAAATTTTTTTAGGTGAACCTTGGATCTCTATCTGATACAATTGATACTATAGCCCTATACTGACTCACAATCCTATCTATACACACTTTGGCTAGTCGATCAAGTGTAAAAGTAACTTTAATTGGTAAGAGTTTAGTTATCTTTGTGAGTCGGTCAACTATTACCCATATACCATCATAACCCCTCAGAGTCTTGGGTAATCCAAACAAGAAATCCATTATGACATGCTCCTATTTCCATTATGGTATTGGAAGTGGATTAAGTAGTCTTGCGAGCTTTTGACGTTCAAGTTTAACCTGTTGACATACCAAGCATTTGTCTACAAACTCGGCTATGTCTCTTTTCATCCCAGGCCATCAATAAAAATTCTTTAGGGTCATGTACATCTTAGTACTGCCTGAATGCATAGCATAAGCCGAACTATGGGCCTCTTCTAGAATAGCTTTCTTTATGTTTATAACATTAGGTATGCATACTCAACCTTCTTTTATCAAGACCCCATCTACTCTCAACTCATAGTCTGACCTTTGATTCCTATTGACTTCTTCAGCCAATTTCTAAAGTCTAGGGTCTCTTGGTTGTTCTCTAAGAATATCATTTGTCAGAGTAGGCCTTATCTGGAAATGTGCTATTAGACTCCCTGCCCGACCTACTGTTAATATAGCATTGACACTTCCTAATTCTCATAGCAACATGCCTTTAGCTAAACCGAGGGTAGCTTTAGAATGTACTACCTTTCTACTTAACGCATCTGCTACCACATTTGCCTTTCCAAGGTGGTACTTAATGATACAATCATAGTCCTTAATTAGTTATAACCACCTCTACTGTCTCATGTTTAATTCTTTCTAGTAAAAGATATATATCAAACTCCTATGATCCATAAATATGTGACATCGCTCACCGAATAGGTAATGCCTCCATATTTTCAAAGCTAACACTACAGTGGCCAATTCCAAATCATGGTAAGATAATTACATTCATGCTTCCTTAATTGTCTGGAAGCATAGGCAATTAGCTTCCCTTCTAGCATTAATACACATCCTAATCCTTGTCTGGATGCATCATAGTAAATTTCGAAGTATTTCCTCGGAACTGGAAGAGTTAGGATTGGTGCAGACACCAATATTTGCTTTAACTCCTGAAAACTTTTCTCGCACTTCTCAATCCATTTGAATTTTGCGTCCTTTTTGGTCAAACTTGTCAATAGAAGGGCTATCTTTGAGAAACTTCTGCAAACATTCGATAATAACCTGCCAGGCTAAGGAAACTACGTACCTCGGTCATTATGGTAGGTTGCTCCCACTTTACTATTGCTTCTATTTTCTGAGGATCTGCACTCACACTTATGGCTGAAACTATGTGGCCTAAGAATATAACCTGGTCTAACCAGAACTCACAGTTACTAAACTTAGCATATAATTTCTTTTCTCGTAGTTTTTGTAATACTATCCTCAGATGCTCGACATGTTTTTCTTTGTCTCCCGAATAAACTAGGATATCATCAATAAAGATAATTACAAACTGGTTTAAATAAAGATGGAATATCCTATTCATTAGATCCATAGATAATGCGGGGCATTGATCAAGCCAAAAGGCATGACTAAAAACTCATAATGCCTATATCTTGTCCTAAAAGCAGCCTTAGGAATGCCAGCTTCTCTAACCTTTAATGAGTGATATTCTGATCTTAGGTCTATCTTAGAGAAAACTGAGGCTCTTCTTGGCTGATCAAACAGGTCATCGATACGGGGTAACAGATACTTATTCTGGATTATGACCTTATTCAATTTTATATAATCAATGCACAACCTAAGAGTACCATTCTTCTTTTTGATAAATAAAATCAACGCTCCATATAGTGACTCACTGGGCCTAATATATCCCTTGTCCGCTAATTCCTATAGTTGAACCTTTAACTCTTTTAACTTAGCTGGTGCCATCCTGTATGGGGCTTGTGAAATATGAGTTGTTCAAAAAATTAAATCAATTATGAACTCAACTTCTTTGTTGGGGGTAGGCCTGAAAATTCCTCAGGGAATACATCAATAAATTCCCGTACTACCGATACGTCTTCTGGCCCCAACTTCCTATTTTGTGAGACTGTTACATGGGCCATGTAGGCCATACATCCCTTCTTCAACAACTTCCTGGGCATATTTGCTAAAATTAGACTATTAAGGAGTATCCTTCAATTTCCTATCAATATTACCTTAATTTCTCTAGGTTTCCTAAGTACTACCTCCTTTCTATAGCAATCTACTGAGGCATGATATTTACTTAGGAAGTCCAGGCCTAAAATAGCATCGAACTCAAATAATTCTAGAGGAATTAAATCAATCAACATACTTTGTCCTTTAATCGTACCTCATAGTCTTTATAAACTTCCTTGGCTACTATTATCTCGCCAACTGGGGTAAAAATAAATAACTCATCAGGCATGTTCTCTAGCATCTTATCTAAATGCAATGTAAACATGCTAGAAAGAAATGAATGAATAGCGCCAATATCTAACAATATGTATGTAAGGTGGTTACAAAGATTTTCCATATGAATTATAACATCTGGTGCCTCTTTAGCTTCCTTGTGGGTCACCACATATATACTCTACCTTGTTGTCGATGTCTATCAACTACTTCTTTTTGCTTAACTCCACTAGTGCCTTCTCCACCAACCTCAACTACTCTAGGTAAATTTTTGTTCGTACTTAGCTACTGTCATTGGGCTCTTTACAGCTTCAGGAACTCATTTCTCTTTATTTCCTTAAATGATCTAGGGTAGTACTTATCCTCCAACGACTTCCTAAGCTCACTGCAGGTCATTGCCTTCAATCTAGTTCTCCTAGAATCTAATATCTTTCACCCATTCTCTATCCTTTTTTGGAGTAGGAACACTGCTAGCCTATCTTTTCGTCTTTGAGGTACCTCATCACGTCAAAATACTTCTCAATTAACTCAAGCCAAACCTTGGCGTCCGTCAGATTCGCTGATCCCTCAAACATCGTGGCACCTAGTGCCTTTAGTCTTTCTATAATTTATTTCTTCTCTGGATCTATTTGTATGGATCCTACATTTGCTACTAATTTTTGCGCAATCCTCTGAAACACCCTGTCCTCCATTTGAGGATTTACTCTCTCTTGAGGGGTACTCAATCCACCTTCGGATAGAGTCTTCTGTACTATTGAAGTAGTATTAGGATTCTTACCCCTTTTAAAATTTCTAACAGGTTTCCTTACAGAGTCTTGATCCTCTTAAACTACCGGATCTCCGGTAGGGTCACGATCCACGTCTTCCATCTTCTTACTTAGCCTGCCACTTTTTCTAGGTGTCCTTCCTATAGTAATGTGCAATTATTAGGGACACATATTGTTTACTTATTTCTTAAGCTAATGCATGAATCTAACCCCAAAACCTTATACTTCGATACCAACTCTGTCACACCCCCTCCCAGATCACCTTTCCAACCTAGAAGGACATGTGATGACAGCAGATGCCAGCCCTTTTATGACATCCACTATTTCTCTTTACCACTAGACACTCGCACTTTCGGTATACTAATGATAAAAAATTTCAATCAACTAGATATTCTTCAACAATTTACGCAACAATCTTAAAAACAATATTTATTTATATACACATGACAAAATAGTTCATATTACAAGCTCCCTTTCTTAAGTTGATCCTTATCCCTAATATGCACATGTTAGTATACAAATTGATCCACCTAATTATTAAACTCTAGATGCCTTTACAATTCTAGGTCTTTGAGTAGCAGACTGGCAGATCAACGAGGCTCTGAGGTGTAGACCGCTAACTGGGAGGAAAAAGTAAACATGGAAAAGAATGAGTTAACACCCAGTGAGTGAATTAAAGCATCTTTCCAAAACATAATCATACTAAAATATCCTTTTTTTTATGAACATCAGGGTTATAACCTGGAACATCATGTACAACATTCAAAATAATGTTATGAAAACCTTGGAAACATCGAACAACATCTGTTTGTTTGAAAATCATCACTCTCTAGCCTTAGTTGAGGGAGAGCCCTTTTGCTTAATTGCTCAACGTCGAGACATTAGCTGGTGTGGAGTAATCTCAACACAACCAACATCGAATATTACCTATGTGCACGTTCTTAAGCTCTAGGTACTGTCATACCTTAGGTACCAAAGGACCCATATACCTTCTCATAGTCCTTCAGTATTGGGTTTCTATAGTAATTGACCCAAATATCTTTCCCCAATCCTTCAGTATCGAGTTTCTCAACATAAAACCTCAAATTTATTTAAGTACTAAGTTTAAGTCATCAAGCATTTCAGTAATATAATTACTAAGGAGTAACTCAACTTAAGGAATGCTTTACAAAATATGCTTCCAAGCATTTAAAACTAAAGTATGCTTAAGAAATTTATTCAGAAGAGCATACTTAAAACTCATTTAAAACTTTATGAATAGCATGCTCAAGAAAAACTCGTAGGCAGGCATAAAATCATGGAATCATTAATTTAGTTGAAAAACATGTCACTCACACTTAACTAACAGTAGCTCTTTTCCTTAGGTTCTCGCTGTTGGGGTTGATGCCCTAAAGTCTCGTGTCCTGTAGTTTGTAAATAGTTTGTACGAACGCTTGTAATGTATAATATATGATATTTACTTCACTTTTTGATTTTGCTCATCTGAATGTTTTATTTTCTTTATTCAAACAAATAAACTAAAATCCCTGGTTGTCTTTACGTAACTTAAGAATATATGTGGTGGCATACAAGTGGATCATGTCTTAAGTGATAACCAAAATGGTCTGTAGTATATGGATATAGGAGGGAAACCTTATCCCGGTAACGTTGATGCGGCCCGCTTTGTGGAATAACAAATGTGGACTCATCACCCAGATGTCTGATCCATGTTCCATTCGGTTAGGACGAGCTAACTGCTCCTATACAAAGATTTGTTAAGACCCTGACCATGAGGTAACGTGACCCATTAATAACGTCGTTCATGACAGAGATTCACTCACATGGATGATTCATAGGTATACATGACCTCAATCCTGAGTGAGTTGGGAACTCCTGCCATGAGGGCAGTCCTTTAATTTGTATGGGTGCGAGTGGCCAGGCCGATCGACTTACACCTACCACTTTGTGGATTCGTCTGATTTGGGAGCTGGGAACTCAGCTACATAAGATGGAATTCACTTCTTCCCTGTAATAGGGGCAAGTAGATAGATAGCTCCCTTAAAGGCTGATTCCAGGGTTTGAACGATGTGACACCACTCACCTTCTCATGGCCGGAGAGGTGTTTACACATAGTTGGACTATGTTGTACTATTCATTATCAATGGTACTTAAGGAGTGAGATGTAAATACAGGGGAAAAACAGTAGCTATACTTATGAGCATCTGTGAAGGGTTATCATACTCATGATTGGTTATATCCGATGGCACAAAAATATATCTGTGGTAAGAAGAGTTCAGCTGTTGGTCTTTAGTGAAATGCCTAACAGTTAAAGGATGGTGGATCTCGTGGCTAAAGAGTTTAGTCAACTATTCACATACCGTTGGAGCTTTAAACTATAGGTTGATAAGGTTCTATTGGTAGCTTGGATACAAGTTGAGAATAAGTTTTTAGGTTAGTTTGAAATGTTCAGTGGGAGTTCAATTATATATGATATAATTGAACTGGTTAATTATATATGATATGATTGACTAAATATATGAGATACATTATTTTGGAGGAAATTGGATATAAATATGATTTATATTAGGTAGAGGAGGAAACACTATAGTTGATATATGATATCAAACTATAGGTTAAGAATATAATATGATTATATTCATTATTTTATTAATTGGGCGGTTATGAGATAATTGGCCGAAGTTTTCTCCGAATTCGTGCAATAGTGGAAAGTTCAATTCAGTTCTAATAACTTAAGAATAAAATGAAATTAGTTTTCATTTTGCATAGGACACCCAAGATCGCTCACGGTGTGAAAGTCTTGTATCACTTAGTGTTAAGAGGATATACAATAGCTCCCGCCTACTAAACGATCGCACACCCGCGTTTCGTAAACGATCGCCTGCGATTATCTAAACGATCGCTTACCTTTACTAAAAGATTTCCTAATGCCTGAGCATAACTAAACGATCGCTTACCTTTTTATAGACGATCACATAGCAATTACCTACACGATCGCGTACCCCGCTCTAAATGATCAAGCACCCGAATATACTAGTCTTCCCTTTCTCCCACTTGCTTGTTCGTAGTACATGATAGCCTTTCTTCCTTCCCTCTACCAATTCCATCAAAGTCCACCCTTCAGATTCTCACTCCGAGAATACTGAGGGCTTTAATTGGTGGTGTCGTCCCCGTTTCTTGTTGTCCGTGCACTACTGTTTGTGTAGACGGTCGTGGTGTTGCTGGGCAATTGCTTGTTGGACGAGAAATAGCGAGAAGATTTCGTTCACAGTGATACCGAGATTTCTGAAGAAAGTCTTCAACTTGTAAGTTCTCGATCTCTTGTATTTTATCTTTGAAAGCATGCCAGTAGTTTAATGTTTTTAATGCATATATGTATGTTAGAATGTATGTGTGGAAATTCTGTCACAATGAATTGGAAAGATCTACTTCCGCTCATAGGTACTCTTGTATAAGACTTCCTTCAATTGGTATCAGAGTCAGTTTTCTAATATTCCAATTTCATTGTTGCAAAGAATTACATATACATTCTCGATGGGTGCAACATATCTACTCTCTGTTTTAAGTGTTAATTCGTTTGTGGATGTGTGCATTAATGGAGTTTTTTGGGATGAAACCTCGGTTTGTTAAATTATTTTACATTTCCAATTAATTGTAAAGGCCCCTACGTTTTTGGGCATAATTAATTGCTATCGAGTCTGTAATTTCACAGTTAGTTGAGTTTTGAGTCGTTTGTGAAAAATTTCGGAGCAAGGGTTGATGCTTCTTCGAGGAAGAAGACAACCAAGCATTGGTCGGGTTGTGTAGATGATGAGGTAGGCGATCGTTGAATATCGGAAGAAGCTTAGGAAGGTCAGGTCAGAATCTAGGCTCGGGAGAGTAAGATTAGAACAGATAATACAAGAGATAGGCGCTTAGGAATGGGCACTATTTGTTATTAACGCATCACATGCATCCTAGAGATAGGATAGGATTGAATGCGGTCACCTTGCTTTCATGCATTTTGCATCATCGCATAGGACAAGAGTAGAGACTTAGGAATAAGCTCTATGGACACTTTTGCATTCAACACATGCGTCCTAGAATTAGGAGCACCGCATTTCTATTGGAAAATGACTTGCCGTGTATGGTTGTAGCATGATTGCATGGATTGCGTTGACTAGGGTTGCCCCTGTCTCTTATACACATCTAGATGTGTATAAGAGACAGGTATGAGTGTTGCATGATCGCATTAGTTTGCGTTGACTAGGGTTGCCCTTGCGATCACTCTTAAGTTTTGCAATGAAAACATCTCCGCATTTTATCTATTTTCCCACACATTTATTTCATGTCAAGATTTGTCGCATCTCTACCTTTCATGCATATTCTCATTGCGTTGTCTGATAGATAGGAGTAGAAGTAGGATTAACATAGCAACATCCCCTTCATTCTTTTATTTATATCGCCGCATGCACATCAACTCAAACATATAGTTATAAGTCCTTGTGTTCGACCTCGGATTACCCGAGAAACTTGCGTCCATGTTATACTTGGCGTGAACGCAAGAAAACTTGTGGCAGGACGCATGGTCATCGCATACATTTGTTACGCATTTTTCATTCCAACGTATGACCATCAACGCATGACTATCAACACATATCTTAGGAACATGCATCACATACCGCGTCCAAGGGAAGATGGTTGTCGAGTAAAAATTGACTTCCAATTCCCCGTCATCATGTTTTTGGCATCGTTGCCGGGGACTTGGCAGCTAAATGTTTGTTAAGTTTTGTGTTTTTGCGAGCAAACTTTTTATCTTGGGAGTATTGCAGATTTTGTGACCAGGTTACAAACAATATTGAAGTGTAGGCAATGCGCTGAAAGCCAATGTTGACCCCAAGGTAGAAGGCAATCAGTTGCAAAAGAGCTGAAGGTAATTCTAAGCACATGACGGTCGAAAGCGCCTAACAATTGCCGGAAGTTCCAATGGTCAGGGCAACTTGACCCAAGCAGTTGAGAACCATCTCCTGCATGGAAGACTCCTTGCGGTGACAACACTCTTATTTTTCCAAGGACGTCTCCCACTCTATCTTTACTTTGCTTTCTTAGTATAGGTTATTTTATTTTCATTGTTATTTTGGATATATGGCTGCTTCTTTAGTTGTGGTACGATTGCTCTTGTAGGTGCAACAATAAGTCTCCTCAGTTTGTAGTTCAACGGAAGAATTCCTCTTACCCTTCAACGCATGGCTTCAATCGCGTGGATTCCAACGCATGAGCACATGCGTTGTTCCGCCTAAGGTCTTTTCTTGTTATCTTGTATGCCTTATCCTTTTGAAATTCTCTTTTTCCCGATTGCGTTGTTTTGCGATGTTTCTATGACGGTACGTATAGTTCACCGCATCTTCTAACTAATTAACGCAAGGCACTCTTTATTTCTATTAGCTTTTTCAAATTGTGAAAGTCTTAAGTTTGATTTTGTGCAAACCTTTTTTCAAACATTTCTTATCGCATTTCTGAAATTTTTTTTTTAGCCTTGCAGTGAGAATGCTGCGAACCTCTAAGTTTGGGGGTGACAGTGGTCTCGAAAAATTGCGTTCATTATATTGCGATCATTTGTTTTTTTTTTTTAAAAAAAAGTTGAAGTGATCTTTTGAGAATAATCACTCCACTATCAATGTAATGGGAAAACCAATGTTGATAAGAGTTAAGTTGTGAAAGGCACTTGCTCGTAGTTGGATGTTCGCATGACACATGTGAAGGCAAGTCGCCTGGATCAGCGCATTAGCAAAACTCCTCTGTTCGACGCAAGCCAAATCAAAAGAGACAAGAGTTGAAGTTGAATATGGAATGCAACTAAAGTTGGATGCCCGCATGACACACGTGGGGGTAAGCCAAAACGAAGGGCATAACCAGGTTCAACGCCGAATTCAAATAAGCCATCGTAAAATTTTGAAGTATTTTTGAATGAACGCATTCTCAAAAGCTAAACACAAAGTTGCGGTGAATGAATACAAATGTTTGAGCAAATGCTTACCATATTTAACTTAGACAAGATCTTTTTGAAGAAGCAGCCTAAGTGGAGGAGAGCATTGCGATGATGGTCAAAAGTGCATGTAAATTATATTCTGAGAAGCTGGTCATCGCAAAGGAAAACATGAAGATGAGTTAGAATTTCTCGAGTATAACGCATGCTTGAGGACAAGCATGATTTTAAGTTTGGGGGTGTGATGACATGCAGAAATGCATGTCATCTTAGGCCTTTTACTTAGAATTATGAAGGGTGTTAGGCAGAATATGCGTCAATCATGATAGGAATTCACAAGAATATGAGCTTGTGTCGATTAACATGTCGAATCTTAGCTAACCCGTTATTTTGCATTAATTATGCGTCCAATGTTCTATCTTTATTGCTAATGTAGGAAATAAGCGTAAACACGAAAACTGGACCACTGCATAGACGACCGCATACGGGGAAACACTCCATCGCAAAGGTAAATGCATCGATCAACGCATGGATGTTGTGGTAATCAGCCATATGCATCCATCAATGGGAGTTGCACTCGTCAAGTGAATGTGGTCATTAATGATTGCGGCTGTGCGACAACGCAACTAATGGGATCAACGTAAGGTAGGTGGAATGAACGCATCAACGCATCTACCTCGAGAAAATCCAAAGCTGATGTTGATAGTTCACCTACCACGCTATTAGTGGCAGAGGTTTAGAAAAAGACTAATGCGCCGAACGTCAGACTCAGAGCAGTCCAATTAAGGCTGTCGATGATCCAAACTCTACAATTAGAGGCCGAAGAGCTGAAATTCAATCATCCGGGAGATTATCCCACAACCGGGGATTTTCCCCGCGATCCAGACAAAATGCGTGAGAAGACAGCTGAGAGTTCTTGACCTCCTTCATCCATTCCGAGTGACGACCGGAGCCTTCGACCGGAGTTAGATCTCGAGAGAAGTCAGCTCCTCGGCCCATCCATGCAACCGATCAGCAGGCTTACATCCGTTGGAAGTAAAGCTTTTCTTCCGGCCGGTCATTTCTTTTTCCTTTCTTTTCCTACGTTGTATTGTATGACATTTTGAATTAAGAAATTAATACAATGTGTTTTTCAATGCATTTCTCTATTCCTTTGACTTCATCTCCATCTTCTTGCTTAGCATCTTTACTTTCATTGCAACACTTAGTGGGATTGCTTGGATATTGCATACTTAGTTATGTGGATTAGGGATATGAAGCATGTAACAAACCATTGAGAGGTGTGCATCGCGTGAGTGTGTGAGAAAACCTTATTTGCTTAGTGTGAAGCTGTTGCAATGCTCGTCTATAGGCTAACGCATTGCTTGTCTATGAGTAAAGTCAACAACAATCAACTGCCCAGGAAGGTAAGTGGTTGGACACATTAAGCAAGGTTTGCGCTATTCACTAGGGATAGTAGAAACCTTGCGTCAACCAAGTTCATACGATTGTCTTGTAGTATGTATGCTTCATTCGTCCATTAGGGATACTCGGGAGGGTAGTCTAAGGACAAGATCTAGGCTTGGGAAGGTCAGGTCAGAATCTAGGCTCGGGAGAGTAAGATTAGAACACATAATACAAGAGATAGGCGCTTAGAAATGAGCACTATTTGTTATTAACGCATCACAATGCTTCTTAGAGATAGGATACGATTGAATGCGGTCACCTTGATTTCATGCATTTTGCATCATTGCATATGACAAGAATAGAGACTTAGGAATAAGCTCTATGGACACTTTGTGTTCAACACATGCGTCCTAGAATTAGGAGCACCACATTTCCATTGGAAAATGACTTTCCGTGTATGGTTGTAGCATGATTGCATGGATTGCATTGACTAGGATTGCCCTTGCAATCACTTTTAAGTTTTGCAATGAAAACATCTCCGCGTTTTATCTATTTTTCCACACATTTATTTCATGTCAAGGTTTGTTGCATCTCTACCTTTCATGCATATTCTCATTGCATTGTCTGATAGATAGAAGTAAGAGTAGGATTAACATAGCAACATCCCCTTCATTCTTTTATTTATACCGCCGCATGCACATCACCGCAAACATATAGTTACAAATCCCTGTGTTCGACCTCGGATTACTCGTGAAACTTGCGTCCATGTTATACTTGGCGTGAACGCAAGAAAACTTGTGGCAGGGCGCATGGTCATCGCATACATTCGTTACGGATTTTTCATTCCAACGCATGACCATCAACGCATGACTATCAATGTATATCTTAGGAACATGCATCTCATACCGCGTCCAAGGGAAGTTGGTTGTCGAGTAAAAATTGACTTCCAATTGCCCGTCATCAGGCATCATTGCAAAATAGAAGTCTAAGCTAGTCACACAAGCTGCAATACTCCCAAGATTATGCTAACCTAGGGTATTTAGAAACTGTTTTGCTAAAATTAACTGGTTAAAATGTGGTTTAGCAAAATCTTATAAAAGTTTATTTGTTTTTCAGCAACAAGTTTTTAAAATGGCTATAAATACAATAGCTTTGCTTAGTGCCGACAAACTTACTGGCGACAACTTTTCGACATGGAAACATATGATCACGATGATACTAATAATCGAGGATCTCATGTTTGCACTTACGAAGATTTGTCCTCTTATTCTAGCTCCCAATGCTGATTGAAATTTTTGGGAGGTGTACGAGCGATGGACACAAGCAAACGAGAAGGTCCGAGCCTATATCTTGGCCAGTCTTAATGATGTATTGCCAAGAAGCATGAGCCCATGGTCTCAGCGCGTGAGATCATGGAGTCCTTGCAGGGGATGTTTGGACAACTGTTTGAACAGCTCAAGCACGAAGCTCTTAAATACATCTTCACTCCAAAATAGAGGAAGGCACATCTGTTCGTGAACATGTGCTTAAGATGATGGTCCACTTTAATGTGGCAGAGATGAATGGGTCTACTATCGATGTGGGCAGTCAGGTTTGCATAATCCTGAATTCTTTGCTGGAGAGCTTCCTGCTTTTTGTTAGCAATGTGATTCTTAAAAAAGTGGAATACACCCTTACAACTTTCCTCAATGGGTTGCAGACATACCAATCTTTACTGAAAAGTAAGGAGAGGAAAAAGGCTAACGCAAATGTTGATTCATCCTCAAAGACATTCCATCGAGGTTCGACCTCAAGAACGAAGTCGGCACCTTCTACTTTTAACTCTGCAAAGAGGAAGAAGAAGAAAGGTGGTAAGAGGAAAGGGAAAGCGCCTGCTAACCCGCCACCTATCGCCCTAAGAAGGCGTCTGCCGTTGGTTGAAAAGGAAAAATGTTTCCACTGCAACTAGGATGGACACTGGAAGAGGAATTATCCTTGCTAGCTGAAGGAAAGGAAGGCCGCCAAGGCTAAGGCCAAGGAAGATAAAGGTAAATATGATTTACTTGTACTAGAAACATGTTTAGTGGAGAATGATGATTCTGTCTGGATAATTGATTCGGGTGCCACTAATCATGTTTGTTCTTCTTTTCAGTGGATTATGTCCTGGCGATAGCTGGGGCTAGTGAGATGACGATGCGAGTAGGCACCAAGTACGTCATCTCAGCTGTGGCAGTGGGAGGCATCCAATTATCTTTACAGAATAGGTTTCTAGTTTTAAAAGATGTTTATGTTGTTCCTGAACTAAAGAGGAACCTTATTTCTGTAAAGTGTCCATTACAATGTAAATATACGCTTTCTTGTAATGTGGATAAAGTGTTTATTCATAAAGATGGTGTTGAAATTTGTACAGCTTATCTAGAAAGTAACTTGTATGTGCTAAGACCGTTAGCCTTAAGTTCCCTCCTTAACACAAAGTTGTTTAAATCTGCCGTAACTCAATCTAAATGTCAAAGAATTTCTCCAAAAGAAAATTCCCAACTTTGGAACCTTTGATTAGGACACATCAATCTCAATAGGACTGAGAGATTGGTGAAGAATGACCTTCTAAGTGAGTTAGAAAAAATATTCTTTACCAATGTGCGAATCTTGCCTTGAGGGTAAGATGACTAAACGACCTTTTACTGGAAAAGGTTATTGAGCCAAAGAGCCTCTTGAGTTAGTACATTCTAACCTTTGGGGTCCTATGAATGTGCGAGCCCGAGGTGGCTATGAGTATTTTATCAGTTTTACTGATGATTACTCTAGGTATGGGTATGTTTATCTGATGCAATGGAAGTCTGAATCTTTTGAAAACTTCAAAGAGTTCAAGGCTGAAGTTGAAAACACATTAGATAGACGGATTAAAACACTTTGATCGGATCAAGGTGGAGAGTTTTTGGACTTGATATTCTAAGATTATTTGTTAGAACATGGAATCGTTTCCCAACTCTCAGCACTGGGTACACCTCAGCAGAATGGTGTAATGGAGGGGAGAAATAGAACCTTGTTAGACATGGTTCGTTCAATGATGAGTTACGCTTCCTTACCAGACTCATTTTGGGATTTTGCAGTGGAGACTGCGACTTACATACTCAATAATGTTCCTTACAAGAGTGTTGCGAGAACACCATTGGAGTTGTGGAATGGGCGTAAAGCTAGTTTACGTCACTTACGCATTTTGGGTTGCCCTGCACATGTGCTTGAGGCAAATCCTAAGTTGGAACCACGGTCGAGGTTATGCCTCTTTGTAGGCTACCTCAAAGGTACACGATGGGGTTATTTTTATGATCCGTCGGAAAATAGGGTGTTTGTTTCCACAAATGCTACTTTCCTGGAGGAGGATCATATTGGGAAAACAGTCCACGTAGTAAAGTCATGTTACATGAGCTTTCCAATGAAACTACTAAAACATCAACAAGAGTTGTTGAAGGGCTTGCTTCATCAGTTAGAGTTGTTGATGATGGTTCATCCTGCACATGTGCTTGAGGCAAATCCTTTGCTCTTCTTAGCAGGAATACTCTCTTCCCTTTCCCTTTGCTCTTCTTAGTAGGAATACTCTTACTCTGTGAAGAGGAAGCAACATCAGGCTTTTTGGAGGACGTTCCTCTCTTCTCAGTAGTAATAACGTTTAGTTATGATTCCAGACCTTTAGTTCTCAACATAGTCTGGGAAGCCTGTAGCTCATTCATCAAATTATTCAAACTGTATTCAATTTTATTCACGAGTGCATTTGTATAGAACTACAGAAAACTCTTCAAAAGAACAGCGCCATTTACTTCCGCCACATTAAAGTGGACCATCATGTCCAGGACATGTTCCTGAACAGAGGCCACCTCTTTCATGTGGCAGTTGTAAACATACTTTATAGCATCATGCCTTAGGGAGAAGGACGGTTGCCCAAACATCCCTAGTAGAGATTCCATAATCTCAATGGCAGTACCTATATGCTCATGTTTCTTCGCCAAAACATCAGATATGCTGGTGAGGATATAAACATGGGCTTTATCATTCGCCTTGATCCATCTATCGTATGCATCCCAAATAGTTCGGTTTGCGTTAGAGCTTGGAACGGGAGGACAATCCTCTATTAAGACAAACCGTAAATTGTCTATCACCAATATAGTATTCAAATTTGATTTTTCAATTTGCATAATTATCCCCAATTAGTTTATCAGATGTCAATAATTGTACTAGTGAACTCATCACTATGAAATTATAAACAAAATTTATACGTGAATTGCTTTTTAAACCCAATCAAGTTTGAACAAAGTAATAATATACCAAAGATTATTTTTGCAATGATACTACAACAAGACATTCTTGACTAAAAACTATCTCTAGAATAACTCATATTCTGATAGTCATTTAGCTACCATTTTTGGTAAGAAATTACTAACTCTTTAGTAATCCTGTAAGTGTAACCCTCTGAAGACTTTAGAAGTCCAATCCCAACGATGCTCCCGAAGTCCAATCCCAACAAGAGTATCCATAAGCTGAAGCAGATCTTTCTGATATCATTGTGACAGAATTACCACACATACATTCTAACAAATGGATATGCATTGTAACACTAATTACTAACATGATTTAACAAATAAAATACAAAATACTGAGAGACTTACCAGTTGAAGACAATCTTCAATCAAACTCGTTCTAATGGAAGCGAATTCCTCTTGCTTCTTATCGTCTAGCAAGCAGTCGCCTAGCAGCACCACGGTTGTTTACATGAACAGCAGTGCACGAACAAGCAGCAATCGGGGACGACACCACCACTCGAAGCCCTCGATATTATTGGAGTGAGAATCTAAAGGGTGGAATCTATTGGAATTGATAGAGTGAAGGAGAAAAAACGATCATGTAGAACGAACAAGCAAGTGGGAGATAGTAGAAGACTATTGTATAGTCGGGTGCTTGTCGTTTAGGTCAGGGTATACCATCGTGTAGGTTTAGCTAAGCGACCGTTTATCAAATGGTAAGCAATCGTTTAGGTTTGCTCGACATGCTAAGCGATCGTATAGAATACGTAAGCAGTCGTTTAGAAATTTTGGGTGATCATTTAGTACATGGGTGTGTGGTCGTTTAAGAAGATGGGCACTATCGTATAGGCTCTCAACGCTAAGCAATCGTTAGATTCACATCGTGAGCGATTTTTCTTGCTTTTCTTACAAAATGAAAATAATTTTCATTTTATTCTTCAGTACAAGTACTGAATTCAAACTTCCCACTTTCACACGATTCCAGAGAAATACTCGGCCAATTATCTCATAACCGCCTAATTAATTAAATAATGAATATAATCATAATATATTCTTAACCTATAGTTTGATATCATATATCTACTATAGTGTTTTCTCCCCTACTTGATACAAATCATATTTATATCCAATTTCCTCCAAAATAATGTATCTCATACATTTAGTCAATCATATCATATATAATTAACCAGTTAAATTATATCATAAATAATCAAACTCCCTCTTGTCAATTTGAACATTTCAAACTAACCTAAACTGATTCTCAACTTTATCCAAGCTACCAAGGGGACCTTATGGACATATGGCTCGAAGCTCCAATGGTACGTGAATAGCTGACTAAACTCTTTAGCCATGAGATCCACCATCCGTTAACTGTCAGGTATTCCACTAAAGACCGATAGCTGAACTCTTCTTACCACAAATATATTTTTGTGTCCATCGGATATAACCAATCATGAGTACGATAACCCTTCACAGATGCTTGTAAGTACAGTTGGGCCAATTTAACATTTTGCCTCTGTAGTTACATCTCACTTCTTAAGTACCACTGATCCCTCTAATGAACAATACAATATAGTCCAACTATGTGTGAACACCTCTCGGGCCATGAGAAGGTGTGTGGCGCCACATCGTTCAAGCCCCGGAATAAGCCCTTAAGGGAGCTATCTATTCACTGGCCCCTACTTTGGGAAAGGAGTGAATTCCATCTTGTGTAGCTAAGTTCCCAGCTCCCAAATCAGACTAATCCCAAAAGTGGTAGGTTTGAGTCGGTAGCCTAGCCACTCGCACCCATGCAAATCAAAGGACCGCCCTCAATGGTAGGAGTTCCCAATTCAGGATTAAGGTCATGTTACCTATGGTCATCCTAGTGAAGTGAAGTCTCTGTCATAAACGGTGTTATATAACGAGACGTTAACACTTCGTGGTTAGGTTTTATACAAACTCTTTGTATAGGAAGCCCCCGCTCGCATGTCCCTTACACAAATGATCAGGATCAGACCATCTGTGACAAGTCAAAATAGTTGTAACTATACCACAAAGCGGGCTACATCCGTAGCATTACCAAGATAAGGTTTCCCTCCTATATCCATATACTACAGACCATTTTGGTTATCACTTAAGATATGATCCACTTGTATGTCACCACATACATGCTTAAGTTACATAAACACAACTAGGGATTTTAGTTTATTGGTTTGTGGTAAAGCAAATAAGACATCCAGATGAGCAAAAAACAAGAAGTGAAGTAAATATCATATATTATACATCACAAGCGTTCGTACAAACTGTTTATAAACTGAAGGAAATCGAATATGAGATTTCCATGAGCGAAGAAAATAAGATAATTCATAATTACAATCATGAATGAACAATACATTTACAGTCTTATAAAAACAAGCGATTATACAATTAGTACAGAAATTACAGCATGAAAACTCAAATGAACAAAGAGAATACTCTTCAAACATTTGAAGATGCATCTCCACGCTCCTTTGCGCATGACCACTCGAACAACATCAACCTCGAATGCTCGATCTATACGACCGTAACATAGCATGAACACTTTGTGCTCGTCCTTAACGATCGCCTCGGTCACGACCTCCTCAGCAGCACGAACGACCTCCATAGAACCTCGACGGTGTCGAGTTGAGTATGACACCACCAAGAAGGCTACCTTGGTATTCTCGATGTGAGAATCCAGAGGGTGGGCTCTGTTTGGACTTGGTATGAGGCAGACGAAGAAGGAAGCACTGATCGTGTACACGACTAGGAAAGTGGGAGAAGGCGGCGACCTATCGTATAGGTCGATGCCCAATCGTTTAGCTAAAGCTATGTGATTATCTAGCAAAAGCTATGCGATCGTTTAGCACATCGTTTAGCTCGATCTGTCTTTTACAGACACTACATGATTGTTTGCTTAGGGCAAGCGATCATCTAGTAAAAGCTATACAATCGTTTGGTAAATACTATACGATCGTTTAGCTTGCCACTACACGATCATTTAGGTAGCCCAAGCTGTTGTTTAGTAAATTTTATTTACTTGACGACTCTATAAGATTTTTTTTTGGTTTTTTTTGCGAGAGAGAAATCTCAATACTTTTTATGATCCCTTTCATTTATATTTATATATTTCATGAGATGAAATATTAAAACTATAGGTTATAAACATAATATGATAAGTTGGTTAACATTTGTTATTAGAGAAAAAGTGATAATTATCTAATAATTAATATTATTATAAATATAAATGATAACAACTTATCATACTATGTTTATAACCTATAGGTTTTAAATTTCATCTCATGAAACATATAAACATAGTTTTTTTTCTATTCCATGTACTTAATGTAATCTCATTTACATCAATCCTCCACTAGATAATCTCATACATCATACCGATTATTCATATATAATCAAAATATATCTTGAATTTGAACATTTCAAATCAACACCAAACCTGATCTAAACTGAATCCATTAGCTACCAATGAGACCTCATGACCTGTAGCTCGAAGCTCCAACGGTAATGTGAATAACTGACTAAACTCTTTAGTCACGGATCCACCATCCGTTAACTACCAGGCACTCCACGTAAAGAAACCGAAGAGAGAAAAGAATATGGAAAATGAAGGAAAATTTGGGTAGGTTTGGGTTTTTTTTTCAACCCATTTTGAAAACTCTTTTTTCAAAATGGCAAAAGTTTTCAACTAAATTGAAAAGTCCAATTTATAGAAAAAAGCAATGCAACAATTGCATGAATCAAATATATAAAAACCCAACGCCTATAAATCCACTATCTTAGTGGGCTTAATGTCCTCCACTATAACAACACCTAGCCACTATTTTTGAGTGAATTATCCAACAAAAGTTTTGGAACCTTTCCCACTAACTATAGTCAAAGGGCAAAATAGTCATTTGGTCAAAGTCAAACTTTGACCAAAAAGTCAACATTTTGACTTTTTATGATTTTTTCCATGTTGACTAATTTTGACGTCCTGAGCATGAATCCGCATTCATTTTTTTGAAATTCAAATCACATTTGAATATAAGGTGGGTCAAAGTTTGACTTTTCAAAGTCAAAAGTCAACTCTTTGACTTTTTACATCTTTGACTATTTCCATCATTTCGGAGCTTCCGAATATGAACATATTCATATTCTTGATATTTAAATCACATTTAAATATTAAAGCTATATCTCTAAATTGAAAAACCCTACCACTATATCACATATACTTGTCGGTTTCTCTCTTTTTTTCTAATTCGAACAATTCGAATTATTCTATCATACTGTTCTAAGTTTATTCCATATGAGCTAGTAGGGGAACCTAATGGACCTATAGATCATGGGCTAAACTCCTTAGACGGAGCTAATCAACATTCGTTAACTAACGGGTCATTCCATTATAGTCCCGTAGTTGCACTCCCTTCACTATAGATATATTTGTGTCCATTTGATATAACCATGATTAGTAAGCTAATCCTTCATAGGTTGTTCGTAATCTCGGCTGGGTCATAAAAATCATTTTACTCCCAAGACTACATCTTGTTCCTTAAGTTCCACTGATCCTCTAATGAACAATTGGTTTAAGGTCCAACCTATAAACCGAATCCCCCTCGAGCCAAGGAGAGGGTGGGCCCCCTTGTTCAAGACCTGGATTCAGTACTAAAGGGAACAACCTTTCTACTATCCCTATAACGGGTAGGAGTGAATTCCGTCTTGCACCCTATGTTCCCAGTTATCCACCTGATCTTACCCCTGAAATGGGAGGCTTATTGGTCCAGCGACATTGAGCTGCCCTCACCTATGCAGATTTAAGAATAATTCCAAGAGAATAGGAGTTCATAGTTAGCTCAGGATTAAGATTAAGTTACGTAGGTCATCAATTAACGAAATAGTCAATTTTATACATAAAACGACATTTAGAACGTAAAAAGTGTCTATTTCATGGTTCAGTCTTATGTAAACTCTTTACATAGGATGCCCGACTTACATATCTCTATATGAACGATTCAGGATCACATTGTTTGTACTAACTACAAAGTGGGCCGCATCCATAATGTCCTCATAATAAGGCGCCCAACCTTATTCATATACTATAGACCATTTTGGCTATATATTTGAACTTGATCCACCTTTATGTCACTACATAAAGTTCAAACTACATTAAATAGCCTCAGGTACCTTAGTTTATTGGATTCAAGATTATAATTTCAATAACAACTTTATCGAAAAACAAAACAGAATATGATTATTAATTTACAAACTACGAGTTTTAGGACATAAAATCCAACAAACTCCCACTTGGACTAAAACTCCTAGTGAAGTATCACAATGTTGAATTTAAGTGAGAAATATATGAGTACAATAAACATATGAATACAATAAACTAGGGCATATACCTAAAAGTTCTACCTATTTAAAACATTAGTAATATACGCAAACAACAAACCTCCCTTAAGGTTTTACAAAAATTACATAAATACATGTATACAACCAAGACATTACATTTATAGAAAAATATTCACAGGTGGCCCAAACATTTCTACAGAAGCCCTAGTCCCTCTCAAAACATGTGTACATAAACAGATCATCAACCTAAGTCTTCTAATAAGCCAAGTCTTTCGGTGGCAAGCAGCAGCAGGATCAACATTGAGGAAACTGACCGCTACCTAAAAAGGGAAAACATAGAAATTCTGTGAGCTAAAAGCCCAGTGAGTGACTATAGAATCGTAAAGCAATAAACATAACATCACTATAAACATGTAAATATACCAATGAGTAAACTCAAGAAATTGTCTCTAAATCTAGCTTTAAACCATTCTCAGACATCATTAAACGTTATTATTCCCTAGTTGAGAATGAGTCTAAACGCTCTAGCTCCCATACATTTATTACCGGCCAAGAGACCCATACTTCGGTCTCTCTTTCATAATTGCTTACATGCACGTGGCCATACTATGTACCATCATATTTTAGGTACTTGTGCTCAGATACCTTCTCAAATTTGTCCTTCAGTATTGATCTACTATGATACCTTGTCATATGTCCTTCGGTATCAAATTGGCCAGATACCTTCTCAAATGTCCTTCGTTATAAAATTGGCCAGGTACTTTCTCAAATGTCCTTCGGTACCTTTTCTTTATTTCTTTACTCCTTGTTCTTCTCCTCCTAAAATCTTCCTCCGGAAAGAAAATCTCGCAACCTAGATTCTCTCAGTTTTCGAATGGCACCGAATTCACTAAAATTTTTCATGTCAACTGCCAAGCTTTTGAAGTTCTTCCTCCAAAAACACTTCCCACCGCCTCCTAAGTTCAAGGATTAACCGCCACGTTATCCCCACCTAATATGTTTTTCCTTCCCTTCCATCATATTTCCTATAAATAACGATGAATTACTACTTTAATAAAAATAAGAAAAAAAAATATAATATAACATTCCTTTGGCTAAACATGCTTATCTAGGAACCTAGAGTTCAGGGTTTACATGCTATGCATTGGAAGTTGACGATGGCATGCACGATGGATGCGTTGGACATAGCCACGCAATGAGCTAGGTTGGATGCATGGTGGTTGACTCTTGCGATTGTTAAGGCTTGCGGTGACCAAGTGGTTTGGGTTGCATTGTAGAAGATGCGATGGTGCTGAGTTGAAAACCAAGAACTAAGGGTTACAATGCGTTGATTGTATACTATGGTACACTATGCATTGATATTCCATGCTAGCAGTATGCATTGAAAAGGGGTGTTGGTCATCACCCTAGTTGAACGTATATTGAGTAGGATGGACGCATATGAAGGATGAGCTCATATGGAGAACGTCATCGGACATGTGGCTTGCTAGGAAGGAGTCTTAAGCCTTAAGGAATTGAGGTGGGTGCACGAGGAGACGTACAAAATTAAGCCCCATGCGTTGGCTATGTAGGAGAAGGACACCCAAAGTTGCATTGATAAAAAGTTGCATTGATGATGTGAGGTGAAGACACCTTAAGCAGGAGGTGGAGAGGGCTGGAAGTTGGCAAACGCTAAGGAATACACTTGGATGAGGAGGTGTCGGACAAAGAGGAGTGTTGGACGCATATAAAAGGATAGAACACCCCACTTCGACCTACACATCAATTTAATGCTTAAAGATCACAAAGAGAGGGAAAAATAAGAGGAGGGAAAACAAGTTTTGGGTCGGAGGTACAAGCAAAGACATAAAGGAGGCAGAACTGTGCAGATAGATGCAAAAGCTAACTTCAAACAGGAAGTTCTTCCAAACTACTTGTGCAAATCAGGTGATTCTTAGACCAAAAGCTTCTAAATTAAGTGTAGTTTCTATGGGAGAACTGCCTCAATGAAATTCTAACTTGAAAGTTGTCAAAATTAAAGAAAACAGAGAGGTACTCACCAGTGAAGAGATAGTCGGGCCAGGAGGAATAAATTTGGGACTAGGAACTTTTGCCAAGGAATTTGAAGACGAAACTTTAAGGTATTATATTAAGACGTTTTCACAAATTTTTGAAGAAGAAAATATGTTGAGATAAGGCCCAGAAGCATTAGTAATCTAAGCTTAAACCTGAAATAGGGTCTAACAGTGGAATAAAAGAAACCGGGTGAACTGTGGAGGAAGTTCTCAACAACTCACTGTGAGTGGTTTCTTCCTTTGTTCTTTTGAGCATATTGTGAATTAATATGCGGTAGGTTATGCTATGAGATTATGTATGATGTTTGCGATTAGTTTTTTAGACTTAGAAACCTGAACCAGAGTGATCCTTACAAGATGGTAAGCTGATGATGTTCTAATCCAGGAATCTAAGTGCATGAGCCTTTAGTGTGCGGGAAGAAAATCCTTTGAAAATGGGTATGGTCAAAGGGCCACGGGACCTATTTTCTTAGCCCATGATAGAAGAGCATATTGTGCACATAGGGCATATATTTGTAGTTATGATATTGTATGTAAAACATCTACATGTGTGTAGGTGGGTTTGTTTGAAACTTCATGATACGGTGGAGGTTCGCTTGGAACCTTATGATTGTATTTGTGGAAGATTTTTAATTTTGTTACTACTTCACTGAGCTTTGTGAAAGCTTTCATGGTTTGTCTCTATGTTATATCTTGCAGGTAGCTGACGAGCTCCAGGTTGCAGTGTTGGTTAAGGTCTGCCACGAGTTTAGAAATAGTTTGTAAAATGGAAGGGGAAATTTGATTGTCGGGAAGGGTTTTCATGTAATGTAACTGGAATTTGTTAAACTTTAGTTTCTAAATAAGGCATAATATTTTCCGCTGCAGACATAATGAAAGAAAACTGAGGAGATGAGTTAAGTATTATTAGTTAATATCATGCCCTCACCTCGGGCTTCAGGAGCGCGGATGTGACAGCTACCATATATTAACCATATTCAAAAAAGATATGTTTTAGTTTTAATTTAAATCGAGGTTTAAATTTACTCTCCCTTATTAATTTGAGGCAATAATGTGATATAATAAACTTACTTCTCCACCAGATATTGTGAGTAATATGTATTTTGCTTTTTTTACAAAATAATCAAGGGAAACCGGGTGAACTGGGAGGAAGTTCTCAACAACTCACTGTGAGGTGGTTTCTTCCTTTGTTCTTTTGAGCATATTGTAATTAATATGCGTAGGTTATGCTATGAGATATGTATGATGTTGCGATAGTCAGGGGTCTAAAGACTTAGAACCTGAACCCAGAGTGAATCCTTACAGATGGTCAGAGACCGAGGAATCTATGCATGAGCCGTGGATAGAGAATCCTTGAAATGGATGGTCAAAGTGGCCGACGAACCTAGTTTCTTAGCCATGATAGGAAGAGCTATGTGCACATAGGCATATATTGTAGTTATGATATTGTTGTAAAAAATCTACCATGTGTGTTAGTGGGTTTGTGAAAGCTTCATGATACGGTGGAGGTTCGCTTGGGACCTATGATTGTATTTGTGGAAGATGTATTTTTGTTACTACTCACTGAGCTTTGTGAAAGCTTAATGGTTTGTCTCTAGTTTTATCTTGCAGGTAGCTGACGATCCAGGTTGCGGTGTTGGTTAAGGTCTGCCAGAGTATTAAAATAGTTTTGTAAATGAATTGAATGTCGGGATAGGGTCATGTAATTGTAACTGGAATTTGTAAACTAGTTTCTAATAAAGGCATGTAATATTTTCCGCTGCAGACATAATGAAAGAAACTAGGAGATTAGTTAAAGTATTATTAGTTAATATCATGCCTCACCTCGGGCTCAGGAGCGCGGTGTGACAGCTACCATATATTACCATATTCAAAAAACATTATGTTTTATTTAATTTTAGAATGAGGTTTAAATTTAACTCTCCCTATTTAAATTTGAGGCAATAATGTGATATAATAAACTTTACTTCTCCCACCAAATATTGGTTGAGTAATATTATTTTGCTTTTTTTTACAAAATAACTCAAGTTAAAGGGCCCAATCGGGTTTGAACCGATGACCTCTTGATCTGCAGTCAAATGCTCTACCACTGAGCTACGGACCCTTACATCCATTGACTTTCGTATGGATGAAAATAATGCTCTATGTTCAATATTTGATGAAGTTTATGCATAATTCATGTCATATATTACCATATTAAAAAATAATTATATTTATTCATTTCACTTCTCCCATTATATATTGTTTGACTTATATTGTTTTGCTTTTTTACAAAAATAACTTAAATAAAAGGGCCCAATCGGGTTTGAACCGATGACCTCTCGATCTGCAGTCAAATGCTCTACCACTGAGCTATGGACCCTCATATAAATTGGATTGTTAATGGATCAAAATAATGCGACATGTGCAATATTTGACAAAGTTTATGCATAATTCATGTCTTTTATTACCATATTAAAAAATAATTATATTTATTCATTTCACTTCTCCCACTATATATTGGTTGACTTNGACAAAGTTTATGCATAATTCATGTCTTTTATTACCATATTAAAAAATAATTATATTTATTCATTTCACTTCTCCCACTATATATTGGTTGACTTATAATCTTTTTCTTTTTTTACAAACTTAAGTAAAAAAAGGGCCCAACCAGGTTCAAACCGTTGACCTCTTGATCTACAGTCAAATGCTCTACCACTGAGCTATGGACCCCCAATATACATTAGTTTGCTAATGAATGAAAATAATGCTACATGTGCAATATTTGACAAAGTTTATGCATAATTCATGTCATATATTACCATATATATTATCTACAATGGATATATTATGGGTATATTATGTTTGGTGCCTTCATACCATGCGATAAAATGAATGTTGAATATTAGATTCTAACGCACTGTTTTATCAAGTTAAATCCAAGTATAAGCTTAATTAGAATCCTTGTGAGTCCAGGATCGAACTCAGGAATTGCTTTGTTGTGAATGCACTGACAACTAATGTTTTGATCTTGATGCAATGTGAACACTAAACAGATGATGGATTTTGATGTTATTCTAGTACTAAGATTAATTTTAGTGATGGATGCGATGGGATTTACACTTCAAGTGAAACAGTGTATACAACGAATGTGAAATTCAAAGAGAGATGGGAGGTTGAGAGGAATATTCACTAACATTCCTTAAGCAAATATATAAATCATACATTCAAGAAGTGCACTCTAAATTATAACCTACACCTTTCAGTGTACATAGCCACAATATCCTATTTCTAGGATGCATGCAATGAGTGTATGTTGCAAAAGATGTTTCTTTATTTCTAAAGAACCTTTCTTCTTGTTTTATGGGTTCTAAATCTCTAGTTCTTTCATAACTAGATTTAATCTACTCAGGATAATCTATCGAGTTATTCAATCGTTTGAATAAGTATGCATAAAACAAGTAGAACACATGGATTAAATATTGCTTAGTTCATGTTAGCTAAATGCTTCTCAACTCATAAATGGTCTAGTTACTCATAATGGAAACAGAAAATATGGATGAGGTATGAATTGAATATGTATTCATAATAAGGAAAGAGGTCTTCAATGTTTATACAATACAAATACACTAAGATAGGAAATAGAGATAGAGTAACAAGTCGTGGTGTGCAATTTCATGCTTTCTCTGGCTTTGTCAATGAATGCTTCACTAGGAGCGTTGAAAATGGAGTTCCTCTTCTACCTCCCGAGGTGATTCTTAAGTTTTCTCTTAAGGTTTACAAATGGAAGAAAGAGGAGTGGAGTTTTTTTTTTTTTTTTTTTTTCTCGTAGAGTTTTCATCCTATCCTTCTCTTATGTTTGCATGGAAATTTCATGGCATATTTATAGGCATTCAGATGCAACTTTTCTTCTCTTACTAATGATTGTGTTGATAAGATGCATTAAATTTCATACCTTGATGCGCCACTTCATGCACATCAAAAGTTCATTGGTTCTGTAGTGAAACTTTCTTATCAGTTACCAACTTGATCTTTGATTTCACTTCCACCGCCCACATGTCATGTCATATCTCATCGCCTGAAACCACCGACTTAGTAAACTATGTGATCATATATGGTGTTGAGAGTTTATGCGATCACATTAGTAGATTTTTTGCACTAAACAAATTATGATTAGGCAGATTAGGTTTTATATGTGTGTGATCGCATGATGTAATTATTTTCATGAATTCCTTATCAAGTTTTCACATTTTCAAAGCTTTTTTCTAATTGTTTTAGATAAAAGAGGCAAAATAACTTATATTTCTACAAGTTATCAATGTTCAAGATACAGCCTAAATGTGAAACCCAGATTTCCATTTTTCCTACTTAAGCAGGTGATTAAGAGATTAACTAAGAGAAAGTTAAATTCTATGTTGAAGAAAAGGAAATTTCTAAGTGTTGAATAAATTTTCCTTGAGTAGCTTTGAGTTAAGCTCAAATCCCTGAAAATTGACTAAGTGTTGGACTAGGCATTTCTATGTGAGTAGCTTTGAGTTAAGCTTAAATCCCTGAAAATTGACTAAGTGTTG